>NW_019229835.1:214997-217787 GCF_002742605.1 Olea europaea var. sylvestris
TGGTTGGCGCCAATTTTACACTCCCTTTCCCAACCCAAAAATCTCTCTTCCCCCTCAGCTTAGTGCTTAGAGGAACTTAGGTAGGGATAATAATGGGTTGAGCTAGCTCGACCCTTTTATCCACGAGCTCGGCTCGTGCTAGTCAAGAGTTGGGCTCGTGAGCTTGCCATATATATATATATATATATAAGATCTTTGAAAAAATTGAAGAACTTCAAAAACAATCTAAAAAGATGAAGGGACTTCTTCTAGAAAAAAGAAAAAGATTATAATATTTCTGGATTAAGGATTCTTAAACCATTAGTTTTAAATCTTTGGTAATCTTGTTGAGGGTCTATGATTTCTTCTATGTTTTGGTCTTTGCTTGGAGAAAAGTTTAATGGAGGATCTGAGTAATTTTTCAAAGAAGGAGGGGGTATGCTGTTTTAAGATGGCTGTTGTAAATGGCTGTTTTAACTTTTAATAACTTTAATCCTACTCAGTACTCTCCTTAGTTTTCTATTTCTTATTTGTTTTATGATTTTTAGAATTTTACTTGTAGATTTAGAAAAAATATTCTATAGTTTTACATTTTATAAAGAAATAGAAGAGATTTTTGAATACGGTATAGAATTAATTTCTTTTGAAAAATATAAATCTATAGACTATTTATTTGCTATCTTACAAGTAACTAAAGATTTACATCCAGAATTAAAAGAACAGATTTTATATAGATTTTTAATTTCAGAATTTAGGGAAGAATATTTTATAAATAGTTTTGACCAGATATTTTTATCAGATTTAAAAGTAAGGATTGAATTAGATAATATAAATAATAATTATTTATCAGATAATACAAATTTTTCATTAGATTCTTTTTATTATTCAGAATAGACTTTTAAAAATATTTTTATAACAGAGCATATTGACTATGATTTAGAACTCTGGATATCAATAGAAAACTTGAATTTCTAGATTTAGAAATTTTAAGAAATACTAGTAAAAAAGTACAAACAGTTGATAATAATATAATTAAGTGTAATTTAGACAATAAGCATAAATTACATAGTTTATTTTCAGAAAAACCAAGTCAGAATTGTTTAATAGACTTAATCATAAATTTATCAAGAAATTTAGAACTAGAAAATAAAAAGCAAAATAGTTATTTAGAATTTATAAAAGAAAACATTACAGTCAGAGATCAAGAGATTAAGAACATAAAAGAATCTTTAGATTATATTAAAAATCAAAATTCAAGTATTTTAGAAAAACTTGTTAAACTAGAAAAAATACCATCTAAGGTAGATTTAATAGAAATATAAAGAATTTTAGATTCTAATAAATCTAAAGAAATAGAAATAAGAGCTACATCAAGTGTAGAAAAAGATTTAAAATCCTTAACAACTACATTAGAAAAGTTAAGTTTTAGAAAAGAGAAGGTAACTAGGAAATTACCTAAGGAATATAAATTTCCAAGATAAATACAAACCCTTTCTTAGGAAGGTCTAGAACAATTAATGAAGAACCATCTACATCTAGAAGCAGTACTTCTAGTATAAGCAGAAATATAATAGAAAGAGTTTTAAATAGACCGGTACAATATAATCAAAACATAGAAGAAATCATAGACCCTCAACAAGATTACCAAAGATTTCAAACTAATGGTTTAAGAATCCTTAATCCAGAAATATTATACAATAGAGGAATTTTTGAGACAAGAACACAATTTTTTAGACATAGTAGAGAAGTATCTGTCCAGTGTATAGGAAATCAAGTAAGAAATTTAAATTTAATATCAGAAGATTCTAAGAGAGAATTAAAAAAGAAAAATTTTAGATTTATGCATTTAGGATTAATAGTTATAGGAATAAAAGGATTAATGAGAAAAAATTTAGGATGTAAAGTTTTAGTTACTATATATGATGAAAGAATTAATAATATAGATAAAAGTATGATTGCAAGTACAGAAGTGGATATGAATAATAATAATGGAATAATTTATTGTAATCCAGATTTTTTATTAACTATTAAAGACTTTTCAGATAAAATTAAAATAGGAATTCAAACAAAAGGATATGAAGAGGTAGAAAGTGGAGATAATTTGTTAATTAGTATAGGATTTTTAGGAAGATGTTCAAATAACTCCCAGACAAAATATAAAATTTACATAGATAAAGTAGTAAACTTAATGAGTAGTAAAGGAATTAACATGGTTAAACCAAAAGAATATTCATCAGAACAATTAGCAGGATTAGAATGGGATATGGATAAATTTTTAGAAAATCAAGAAACAATTATAGCACCTCAGGAAGCATTAACTTATAAAGATATTCATGGAAGAACTAGTTTAAAATTTTTAGATTATAATCAGGTACAAAGACAAAATGAATTTGAAGAAGAAACTAATCCTGAGGAAGAACAAAATGAACCATTTCAAAATCAAGTTCATTTAGAATTAATAGATGAAGAAAATGATAGGATAATTTATCCAAAAGAATTAGGAATAAATTTAGATAATAAAGAATTATTAGAACTAGAAGATCAAATGTACCTTAATAAAACAATTACAGAATCTGAATACTTATATTATGATCAAGAACATAACATAAGAAAAGGAACCATTAAAGAAGACAATGATTCAGAAAATTCAGATTTTAGTTATATAAAAGAACTTATGGAAGACTCAAATACATATAGAACCTTTAGTGATACCCCTTTTGATAAAACAGTTAAACATGAAGCAATGATTTATAGTGGAGGATTTCCCCCAATAGGAGCCTATCCTTTATATAATAATACAGAAGGAAAATA
>NW_019229835.1:217938-220258 GCF_002742605.1 Olea europaea var. sylvestris
AGTCTTTATAAATGGACTAAAGGAAGATATGTTAAAAACTTTTTAAATGAATACCATTATTTAACTTCAATATCAGGAAACACATTTAATCAAGAAATAGGAAATAAATTATTTCATAAATTACCAGGACCATTAGGATTAGAAATTACAGATAAATGGAATAACTTACCAGCAGTAAAAGAAGAACTAGAAAAACAATGGAGTATAGGACAAAGAATACAACATGTAATTAGATGTTTAGAAGATAAATGTGTAGAATTACAAATTCAAAAACAACTTAAAAAGACAGATTATAAATTTTGTAAAGATATTTTTACTCCACAAACTTATGGAGCCTCTAGCTCAAGAAAAAATAAGTATAGTAATAAAGAAAGAAAGAATAAAAGACCTATTAAGAAAAAATACTTTCTTAGAAAATCTAATAAGAGAAAACCATACTTAAATGAAAAAAGACATGTAAGGAAATTTAAACCAGATAGAACCTATAAAAATAGACTTAGTTGTTATGTATGTAATAGTAATGAACATTTATCTAAGACTTGTCCAAAAAGAATAAATAATTATGATAAGAAGAGTACACTAATAGAATGTACTAATGAAAATTTAATACAATTAGATGAATATATCTCAGATAAAGAATCTATTTATAGTATTATATCAATAGAAGATAAGGATTTAGAAGAAAATAAAGAATCTGATTATGAAATAATAGATGAATTTTCTAATATAAAATTACAAGAAGAATCAGAATCAGAAGAAGAACTAAATTTAATGAATGGTATAACTATAGAATGCTTACATAATTGACAAAAATATAAAGGAGCAGTTAATATAGCTTGTTATTTATGTGATTGGTACCCAGTAAGAAAGCTTAATGTTTAGAATGTTTAGAATGTTATAAAGAAGCATGTATAAAATGCTTAGAAGAAAAAAGTCTTATTGAAAAGGAAGAAGTTAATTCAGAAATTCTAAAAGAAAAAATTGAAATATTAGAAATAAAAATTCTTAGGAAGAGAATTGAAAGTTTAGAAGAAATGCAAAAATTTATAATAAATAAGATAGAAATGTTAGAATATAATAATAAAGGAAAAGCAATAGAAATAGAAGAACATAGTCAAGGTCTAGAATATAAAGAAAAAGAATATGTTCAAGTAATATGTAATCCAGAAAAATTTAAAAGTATGAAGGTAAAATGCTATATAAGAATAGGACAGTACGAAATAAAATGTTTAGGATTAATAGACTCAGGATGTAGTAATTGTATAATTAATAAAAAACTAATACCAGAACAATATATAATATATTCAGATAAACCAATAGAAGCACAACAAATGGATGGAAAATTTTATACTTATAAAGAATTATTACAATCAAATAGTAAGATTAGTTTTGAGACAAATTGTGGTAGAAGTATAGAATATACCTTACCAAAAGAATCAGTTTGGGTTAGGCCTTTAAATATTAAAGATACAGATTTTATAATAGGATTAAGTTTTTTATTAAAAGACAATGGAAGTGTTACAATTACTAAAGATTTCTTACATTTACAAAAATATACATTATTTACACTAACACAGACTACTTATTTTCCATCAGAGTGCATAGAGAAGCGTGGTGGAAATAGTAGTAATAATTGTAAGTGTGAAAAAGAAAGAGAATGTCAATTAATAGAAGAAGATAGTTTAGAAGAAATAAATTCTGAAATTTCAGAAGAAGATAATCTAGATTTTGGAACTATAGAACTAATTGATAATGAAAAGATATATGATATGTTAATAACAGAACAAGAAATAGAAAATTTAATTTCTAGACTAGAAAAGATGGAAATTATAGGTGAAAATGTTCTAAAATATTGGGAAAAAGATAAAATCTTATGTGAACTAAAAATAAAAAATCCAGAATACATAATTAAAACTAAGAATATAGAAGCTACAAACTTAGACTTAGAAGATTTTAAAATACATATAAAAGAACTCTTGGAGCTAGGAGTAATTAGAAAATCAGAAAGTCCTCATAGATCAGCAGCCTTTATAGTCAGAAAACATTCAGAAATTGTTAGAGGAAAAAGTAGAATGGTTATCAATTATAAAAGACTTAATGACAATACCATAGATGATGCTTATAACATACCAGACAAGACAGTGTTAATAAATAAAATACAAGATTGTAAAATCTTTAGCAAATTTGATTTAAAATCAAGATTTTGGCAAGTGAAGATGCACCCAGAAAGTATTAAATGGACAGCTTTTACCTGTCCAGAAGGACATTTTGAATGGCTTGTAATGCCATTTGGAATTAAGAATGCACCAAGTATTTTCCA
>NW_019229835.1:220347-258939 GCF_002742605.1 Olea europaea var. sylvestris
ACATCATATTATATATATATATATATATATATATATATATATATATATTAAATACTGAAAATAGATAAAACAATTGAAAATAGTATTGGCAACGGGGTGGGACGCCCCGCCCTGTCCCGCACCTCGCCCCGTCGAAGGCGCGGGGCGGGGCAGTTGGCTTGCCTCGTTTCTTGTCCCCCTTTTTTTTTTAAATTATAATTCCTAGTTCAATAAAATACAGATAACATTCAAACTGACAAAGTTAATATCCAAAATAAACACTGCAAATCTTAAATATAATGGTCGCTATTGGTACATAACATTGATTATTAGGATGAACAATGTTTTTTTTTGTTTCTTCCTTTGATATTGTCACATAAATTGTAACCCCACACACTTTAATTTATTACAATATATAAATTTTCAAATTTGTTTAGTTGAACATGTTATATCTTTTTATATTTATTTTTATCAATATAATATCAATTTGACAAATTAGCATAATGGTATATATAAATTAGTCAAATTTGATAAGACTTGTATAATTGAGGATACTAGAAAATATGTCACATCCATCTATTTGAATCAAGTTGAATCCTAACCTTTATATATATATATATAAAGTTTCACGGGACGGGGACGCACCATCGCCCTGCGACGGAGCGACCATTTACGCCCCCCGCCCCACGATGAGGAGGGTTTTTTTGCCCCATTCGGGGCGGGACGGGGTAAATTGCCATCACTAATTGAAAACGTTTTTTTAACAAATAGTAAACAAATCGAGCAAAAAGATTTGATTAAAATTATTTTTTTCTTTTTCTTTTTAAAATACATAAAATATAAACCTTCCTTCTTTATCCGGACTTGAGACTGACTACTTAAATTTTGAGTAAGTAGAGTTAAAAATTGTACACGAACTACTTGTAACGCGTTCAATATTTTAAAGACAATTAAAAGAAATATTATAAAATAACAAATTGTGATTAAACTGGTGTAATTAATTATCACTTATTTGACGACATGTAATTTCTGCATATTTATTTTGTATTTGGAGATGAGCGTCCTGTCAATCCTTCACGCACATTAATACTTCCAAAATATCTTCTTTCAGTCGGCTCCTGACCTCGAATAACACCCTTTTACCCACACTAAAAGTAGACTCCGAAACTATAATACTAACCGGAGGTGTCAGTAAATCTTTTGCAATTGCGAAAACTACTGGCCATCGTTGTTCATACCTCTGCCAAAATTCAATAACATCTTCGAATTTTTTTTAATTATTTTATTGGTAAGCATATGATGATTAAATTAATCAATTAATTCAGCAGGCAATGTATTTGAACTTTCGTCCGATGTTTGGGCCGATGGAGATGTAGTAGACAAAGTATTACTAGATGAACATCAATCTATTGCATTTGAATCATACCTACATGTGTTAATACCTTGAAATAAATTAAATATTTCAGCATCATCTTCTTCAAGTTTAGCAAAAGGAGTAGGCGCAGTGTGTACTCGACTAATATTTGCACCTATTCTTTCAGCATTTAATTTATACATTTCACTTAAAGTTTATTCTAAATTTATATATGGGATACGTGTACTAAAAGTTAAAGCTTTAGAAATTTGATCAATTATATATTTAGATCCTGATAAATTATAGGAAAAATTGTAGTAGCGGTCCCTAACCTTTTCATTTTTTGTAGAATTTACCATAATCTTCATTTTGTGCCAGTTGAGGTTCCTAACATTTCATAAATATATACCTGAGGTCCATCTAGACGGAAACTATCCAAAACACCGTCAGTTGATTGAAAAAAATTAAGGAATCGACATCTAATAAAATCGTCCAAAACATCGTCTAGAAATGTGTCAACATCCAATAAAATCGTCGCGATAGCGGATAGTTCAAGAATTTTTTTCAATCAACTGATGGTGTTTTGGACCGTTTCCGTCCACATGGACCTTATGTGCATATTTATAAAAGGTTAGGGACCTTCATTGGCACAAAATGAAGATTATGGTAAAGTCTACAAAAAATGAAAATGTTAGGGACTGCAGCTGTAATTTTCCCTAAATAATATTGGGGGTTAATGATGCATGCTAAATGAAAATAACATTGGTAAGTCTTGCCAATATTTTATAAACTTCAATTCCATAGAGTATATAATTGTACTAAAATCGGGGTCATTTTTGTATTTATGAAAGGTCCTTACAATTATATATAGACGTTCGAGCACTATACAACTAGCAAAATAGTAAATTCCAAATAAAATATTTGTACTTTCATAAAAACTTTTCAAAAAGCTTTCAACTTTTAAAGCTAAAAGTCAATCGAATTCGTTGAGAATAGTGTCGTCATCGTTTATAACGTGTCTATTGTTGTAAAACTCAGATATTAAATGTTCAAAACCTTTGCAAGATTTTAATAATAAGTAAGTGGAGTTTCATCTATAATCTGCGTCACTAACAAATGTTTTATAATTCGTCATCCCAATTCGGCACAAATTCTTCAAATGCTTGTTTTCTACTTAAGGAGATCGTGATATATATTGTGCATTCATAATTCCTTGTATTTCATCATTAATATGTTTCAAATCATTCTGCACAATTAAAATTAAAATATGGCATATACCACGAATAGAAACATATAACCACCGAAATCAAACTGCAATATTCTACACAATTTATCGAAAACTACTTTATTAACAATAGCGTTGTCGAATGTAAAAGAACGAATTTTATTTTTGCAATTATATTCTTTAATAATAGTCATAATCGCATTTTATATATATTATTAGCGTTATGTGGGAATTCAATAATTTAAAAGTAATAATTTTTTTATGCATATACCAAAGTAGGTCGATGTAGTGTGCAGTTGCAGCTATATATGTTCTTTTATTAATCACCTTCCATAGATCCAAAGTTAAAGATATAACATCAGCATATTTTTGCAAATTCAAAATTAATTGTTGTTTTGTTTGAAGAAAATACTCTTTGTGTTTGAACGGAAAGTGTTTCGACATAACCCAATGTATCTCGGTTGAAGATAATTTTTTCACGTATGAGAAGAAATATTGGTTTTTTGCTATTGTAAGAGGCAACTCAGCACCAGCAATAAATTTCACCATTCCATTTGAGCATTTTCCTTTGAATATATCTACGTGGTGAGGGGCGAAGTTGTAGTACCGGCACTTTGACTACCAAGTTGCAGTTGTGTTTGACCAGTTTGAAGAAGTCTATGTTTGACCGTACACGCTTTGTAATGACGGTTGAGGTGAGTGGTACCAATGTCTTTTTGCCATGCCAATCGTTATTGGCAGTATTTATATACTACTTTGGACTCTGGGACTCTATCGACAACACTTTCCGTCGAAATCAATTTGAAGTGATTCCAACATTTTGCCTCTTTTTTTCCCTTTCGCTTTCCTCTAATATCGAGAATGTTTAATTCGAGTTCTTCCTCCTTTTGTTTTTCTTGGGCTTTGAGAATATCGACGTCATTCAAATCAATTGGATTATTGCTGGGGTTCGCACCCAAATGTGGAATATTTTCAGGAATTGGTACTTCATTTAGATCGAAAAATTGATTCCGAAATTGACTTTGCGGTATCGTGGGTGATTCGCCTCCGAAATTGAATAAGCCCTCGACAAATGAGTATGGATCCATTTCAATTTGTGAATTGTGAAGATTAGAAGATACAATGTAGATTAATAGATGATATAGGAAGATGATTGAATTGTAAAAATGAATTGAAATTGAAATTGAAATTGAAGATGATTAAATTGTAAAAATGAATCTATACAATATGATTATATTTTATAAGAGTTGAGACAAATCAATTGAGAGCATAAGAGATTGAGAGAATGAGGGTTGAGATAATGAGATTTGAGAGAGTTGAAGAAAAATCTTGAGTCAATTGTGGGGCTATTTATAGAAAGGGGAAGGAAGGGAAGAAGGAAAAAAAATAAAATTTAAAATTCAGTGATCGAAACGATCACTGAAATTGGAAAAAGTGACCAAAATGGACGGGTTCGCTCGGCTTGTGCTCGGACTCTTTTATTACAAGCCTGAACCGCCCACGAGCTTCATTTTCACGAACCGAGTGGGTGAGCTGACGAGCTGCTCAGCCCCTTTTGCCATCCCTAAAATTAGGGCACACACTTCCTTTTCAATAATTATTTAAAATATCATTTCATCCTTTTTTTTTTTTTACTATAAATACTGTATTTTTGTAGTAAAATAGAAATATGAAAACTTAACCAAATTATATTAGCTAATCATTTAATACCTAAAAATACTCCAAACACTCCCATAAATTAACCCACAACATGCCATTACCTAAAATATCAAAAATATCCCCAAATTGGAGACATCTCATCATCAGTTCCCAATTTCAATCCCAGCTCTACTCTATCCTCCATCTCCATAAAACACGCAGAATGAAATCTAGAAAACCCCATTATCATATCTCATACATAGATGTACTGCAATGTATGATAAATACCGTATCACACAAATCTACAATTGATTCTAGGGGTGGGTGCGGGTCGGTTCGATTCGGTTCTAAAGAGAACCGAATCGAACCAAAATTTTTGGGTATCTAGTAAATGGAACCGTCGGGTCCAAATATAATTATAGAACCGTTCGAGTTCGGTTCGATTCTGTACTATAACTAAATTTTTTAATATTTATAACAACATTATATAAATACAACTAATGACATATTCAATGGTTTTGAAATGTTAGAGACTAATAGACTACCTTTTTCAAATGATCACTTCAGTCAAAGTTTCGATCGACGGAGGTCACAGTTTTGATCGGAGGTCACGGCGTCGACCGACGATTGTATAGATTTTGGAATGTCAGCGAGGTTGTGAGAGTGAGTGCGAGAGTCAAGATAGCATCATGCACTTTAGTGTAGGTGTTTAGGGTTATTTAGTGGATTGGATCTTGTTGGGCTAAGAAATGAAACAATAAAATGGGTAATTGGGCCAAAATTTTAAAAATTAGAAATGAAACAAATTATTTGGCCAAAAATTTGGATTTAAAAATCGTTAATTTGTTAATTTGTTTAGAAAAAATTAAAATTAAAATAATTTGATTTATTCAATAAAAAAAATTAGGAAGTTTCGGTTCTTATTCGGTTCTTCAGTTCTTGGTCTAGAACCGAAAATCGAACCGTAACCGTCAGTTCTCAATTCAGATACCCGTTCGGATATTTAATTTGACAAGAACCGTCGGGTTCGGTTCGGTTCGAGAGATTTGCTCAGCTCTAATTGATTCGATTCTTCCATTGATTAGGATATCGTGATTATTTAAGAACCTAGTCTTTGTAGAATTATATCCATTCGAAATCAAAAAGACCTTTATTCGATTCCTGAAATTTCCATCATGGATCCTGACAAAAACACATCTTCTATGGGCTCTATATGAATAAGGATAGACTGCGAGTACACTTATACTGTCGTCATACCGTAACGTTGTTTGTCCATAGCTACACGGATTGGGTACTGTCCCCATCTACAGTATGCACAATCTTGATACGGGAACAACTAATGTCAACCTTTAGCTCGTTCGATATCATATCTATAAGACCCACGTAATTGCAACCAAACAGAACAAGTAGACCAAATATATCTGATCCACGAACTACAATACGTTTATTGTGTCCATAATTCTCTACAAGGTTACAGTTAGATTATAATTAAACATTCTATACAAGGATGCAATTATATTATAATTAAACATTTCATTGAACGGAAGGGAAAATAGTTAGTTTATAATAAAAGCATCATATTCTAGGCAACTGGATCCATATAACATCACAATCAGTGTGTAAGAGTAGCAATGACAGATTTCTTCTAATGATCTCAGATCTCATACAGTGATTAGTACAACATCACGAAATAATTTAAATATATACTAAATAACCAGTAGTTTTGTTTTCGTTCTGCAATTATTTCAACTGTATTCGATAGATTACGGCCCCGTTTGGTAGTGCTTTTTACCCCCCCAAAAAATTAATTTTTTGACTATTATTTCACTATTTCAACCATCATTTTTTATTTTTTCACTTTCATGTGATGTCCACTTTTTTCCTAATTGTAAAAAAAATAACTACCAAACAGACCCTACATACGGTATTCATCTCTCCTTTTTTTGAATTTAATTCTGATTATGGAATGCATTTATTGGAAAACGTGAAAAGGGGTCATTCAAAATCTTCTTCGGTTACAAATTGTAGTTTAAGTGCTTGTTTGATACGAATTTTGATGATTGATTTTTTGACCGTTAGAGATAAAGTGGGTCCTACCTTAAGAGAAGAATTCAAAAATAATGATTGAAATAGTGAAATAACGGTCAAAAAATTGATTTTAATTGGCTTAAAATCTAAACCGAACAAGTTGTAAATGTTAAATTTAAAAACTAGTATTTTAAAACATATTTAACCTGCAATAGATATTTATGATTTAATTTCTCACTATACAGTAGGGGTGAACGCGGTTCGATTTGGGCGATTTGTGTTATATTTTTAAGTTAAATCATTTTATGCGGTTTGAAATTTTTTCAAACCAAACCAAACCATTTTATTTTTCGAACCGAACCAAACCAAACCATAATTTGTGGTTTGTTCGGTTTTAATTCGCGATTTACCTTTCGACATTATAGTAATCTATTTAACGTAAGTTAAATATAAGTTTAAACGAAAACTAATTATGTTAAATGTTAAATTATATTCATATTTACCATGAAACTCATAAATAAATTATTTTCAAATTTGGTTGCTAAAAGATGTTAATAAAAAAAATACATATTTCTTTATTTTTATTTATCTTTTCTTGTTCGACATTCGTATTGTTATATAACTATTGGTAAATGTAGAGTTACATTATGTTATTATAGTTTGGTTAAAACTCCTTTCGTCTTGCTAGTGAAATGTTAAATAAGGATTGAACATGATATGTTTAGATGTACAAAAATTGATAGAGTTTTGATTTATTGGAAATTGAAAATTTTCTTCTTCTAACTACTTTATGAAAGTAGAAGATAGTAACACTGGTTAGGGAACTTTAACATTTTCACACAGTGAATACGTTTCGTCCTTCGTTTTTTCCAAATCACAAACTAATTCATTAATGAACTAGGCACACGAATAATCATTTTTCTATCCAAACCAGAACTCACAAGTATATAATAAGTTAAAAAAGAAAGAAAGAAAGAATAATGAAAAAATAAGTTGAATAAGAATCTCACACGAGAATAGAGAAAGAGACGTCTCGGGGAGAAATTAGTAGACTAAGAAAAACAGATAAAGGCGATTGGTGATTTGTTCAACAGTGGCAGACAAGCGTCCAATGTTAGGAAAATGAGAGTTTATGTTAGGGCTTCTAAATCTTTGGACGTGATTTACTTTGTTGAATCATGATTTGAATTATTGAAAATACATGTTTTTTATTTTTTATTTTTTATTTTCCATTTCATATGATTTCGAAATAATTTTAGTTTAACTTAGATATCGGGTGATGACATGTGTTATGAATCTGTTAAATTATAAGTCAATAATGATGAACATAATTTATTTTTTAAGATTATTTCAATAGGTTGATTATAATTTATATTACTAAATTTGTATTTTTTTTTAAAAAGAAAAACCTGTAAAATTTTTAAGTTAATAAAATTAATGTTTTAATTAAAAAATTTAATAACGGCTCGGTTCGATTTTGTGCGGTTTTTTAAAATCAAAACATAAACCAAATCATTTTGAAACGATTTTGTTCATTTTGACGAAAAAGAAACCACGGGTCCAAGTGGATCCGAACCAACGATTTCAAGTCAACGATTTCGATTCGATTTACGATTTTGTGGTTTTTTGGTGCAGCCCTACTATATACTAAGATGTGAATAAAGTTTTTTATACTGATTCATATATAAATTTTTCCGGTGTGCTTACTCTCTGTCTCGTGGATACAGAAATTGAACGGCCCACAGACACAGCCCAAATGGAGATCGAAGAGCCCATACCGATGATCCACCGCCTCGAGCAGGCTGTGGTAAACAGAATCGCCGCCGGTGAGGTCGTTTAACGGCCAGTATCGCCGTCAAAGAGCTGGTCGAGAGCAGCCTCGATGCTGACTCCACCTCCATCTCCGTCATCGTTAAGGACGGTGGCGTCAAGCTCATCCAAGTCTCCGATGACGGCCACTGCATCCCCGTATTAATTTCCCCCCTTTTTCCATCGTTACATGCTATTATATCGCACATTTCAATAAATGCACAATAACGTACACGTGTCTGTCCGTGAGTGCATACTCCTTTTGTCGTCGATGAATACAGTAAAGTTAGGAAAAAGGACGAAACTCTGATATTAGAATGTTTGGTTATGGTTAAAATTACATTTTTAGAACTCACGTTCTAGAAATTCAAGTTTTGTTGGTAAAACATTATACTGAAAATAATGTTTAGCAAACTTACAAGTAAATTTCTTTACTTTTATACATAACCAAACACCCTGGTGATATAGGATTTTATAGTCTAAATTTGATGTAAGATGAAAATTACAATCTTTACATTTGTGCGCACACGGACAAAGGAGCATTTGAAGCCGGTTAACTTTGTTTGTCATCTTTGAATTGTAGTCATGAAAACATGTTTGGACGGCTAATCAAAATAGGGTCAGAAGAAAGTATCATGAAATCAATGAATTATGTAAGGACATATGTATAAGTAAAACTATGACGGGAATGCAAGGGGAAAAAGAAAAAAAAGAGAGAGAATGGATATATAAAAGCAATGCACATGATAACCCCTATTTGTCATGACACAACTATGTGAGTTTCTTGAATAAATACTTAAGGATACAAGTATTAGGAGTTTATTGCTACGCTTATATTTTCTTATGAGGGGAAATATGTTAGTCTATATAAATAATGAATGTCAAATCTATCTCTCTCACAAGACAGCCAACTGGACGTATGCTTGTTAGTAGTGCAAGGTCTTTTTAAAAATATGAATGCACCCATAATGCCCAAATAAGCAGTTGATAAAGAGATTTTTATTTTTTTATTTTTGGCTGTCATTATTTATAATTTTTATATGGCTTGACTTGTATGAATTGTGGGAAAAACTTTCTTCACTGGATTCATGTGACATCAATTTACATCACATGTAATTTTCGTGATTTATAATTCCAGAACGAATTTATAAAATTTGGAAATCGATGTGAGAGAAGTATTCATTAAATGGGAGATGTCAAAATATCTTGAGCTACATTTATATTTAATTATATTTTGGGAATTTTGTGGATGTTGCTGACCGTAACTCTCCCATACTTCTCATTTATGCATAATGATTTTATTGATTTGAACTTATTTTTCTACTGTTTTCGTTGTGCTTGATGATTTTCCAACATTATGCGAAAGGCATACAACATCAAAGTTGAGTAAATTTGAGGACTTACAGTCCATTAAGTCAATGGGGTTTAGAGGGGAGGCCTTGGCAATTTAGGATAAATGGAAAAGTAGAACTTGTTCAGAAGATAACATAATGATTGGTGACTGTTATCGAAGGGGCAAAAAAAGGGCCAGTTTTGTTGTCAGTTAATGGAACCTTCAGCAGTACTAAATTTTTTGCTTGCTTGTATATGAGTGTTAAAACTAAATATTAAGTAAACTAATATCGTTGCTTATGTAATGGATTTTATGATGGGGATGGATGTTCAAGTTGTTAGTAACTTGCAGGTCCGAAAGTGGAAAATGAAAAACAGGTTACTGAAATCCTGTACGCAATTCCACCTGCTTTTTAAAATTTATAGCCAATTTCTGACATCTGCTAGCAGCACTGAATTAACTGAAAATGATATTCACTACCTGCATTCTTCAAAGTTTGACTTACTAAACTTGTATAACATATGGGTCTTTCTTATGCGGTCTTGATCCACTGTCATGATTTTACATAATCTATACTTTGTTTGACACAATAATCCTAGTGTTTCGTTTGTTTGCAATGTTCTGACAGCAAAGAGCTTATGTACCAGCAAGTTTTGCGGTGCTTTGTGCATTTTAATGCAATCCAAATGAGTGACCCTGCTCCATTGCGAGAATTAATAATGCTGGCACTGAAAGAGGAAGATTTGGATCTAGAAACCAATGAAAATGAGGGCCTAAAGGAAAGGATTGCCGAAGTAACTCATCTTAGACTTAGCACTAACTATTAATTCTGTAAAATATAAGGACTGTGTTGCAGCTTTGCATAAGATTGAATTAGTTTTTTATGTTTTGATTTTAATTTTTGCACTGCATTTCTTTGCTGGGTTTTATCAAAGTTTCTCTCTTCACATTATTGCTAGTACTAGTAGCCACAGAAGTTTGTCATTTCAGACTTCAAGCAGACTATAACTTTAGGACTAGTTTTTTCGTTATTGATTTTCAACATTTATAGTTTTTGGCACACCTGTATTTAATTCCATCACATTTGCACATCCCCAATATCCCATCTACTACTTCCGTTGCAACATAAACCAATCCTATTTACCATTGGCACCCTTAACTATTGCCGTATTACTTTTGTACCACTATCACACCTCTTGTTATACCATATCAAGGCTGTCGTTTTGGGATTAAAAAAAAAAGAAATTTCATTTTATATCTCGTTCTAAAGTATTTATTGGATAGATGATTTCCGTAGATAGTTGTTTATAATCTATTCCAGAAGACGCAAGTGTTCCTAATCTTGCCACTAAGCCTTAATAGGTTAACCGGTAATGTATGCACTTGATTGGAAGATTATTTTAAACTAAGGATCTAATGAGGTATTGATCCAATTGTTAGCTCTAAGCTTCATTATTTGAATCACTACAATAAATGTAGATAATTTGCTCTTGAATTCCTTAGGTTACATCTCCTAGTCAAATTAAAGAATCAGTCCAATTAAGTATTAGGAAGTGTGTTGATGGAATCTGAGTATGACTTATAAGTTTGCTTGATTATGCTCATTATTGTACTTCTAATATTTTCATTTCTTTGCTAGATGAATAAAGAACTTCTCAAGCAGAAGACTGAGATGCTGGAGGAGTATTTTGGCATTTGTATTGAACCCAGTGGTAATTTGTCGAAGATTCCTGTAATACTTGATCAGTACATGCCAAACATGGACCATTTTCCAGAGTTTGTTCTTTGTTTGGGTGATGATGTTAGTGTCATGCCGTTCATTTCCTTTGCACTCTTTTATTTACATAACAATTTATCTACATCCTGATGTTTAAGGCACATGAATCAGTTTTGGATACCTTAACAGGATATGGACGTACTGAAGTTAATTACTACAGGCCAAATTTTTTTAGTTACCACATAAGAATAATTTATCCATTGATTAGGTTTCTGTGTTACCATTATGATTATACGATGGATACCATTCTAAAGTGGTGTACCACTTCGGTGCTTCTCTTTCTTGCTCTCGGTCTATTATGCAGTGTTATGAGGTCTAGAATGAATTACTAGTTTGATGTTAAAAATGTTTTATCCTCCAGAACAAATATACCTTAGTAAACTTGGGGCATTTGCCTCCTCTCCCTGAGTTTCTTAATGCCATTAGAGTAATTCAAAGGAAGTTCGGTTTTCTTAATTCTTCCATTCTTACATTTACTGACCTCAAAGAAATAAACAACGTCGACATAATTGCACACAGCATACGATTCCCCTCTTACTTAAAATCCTTGATCCGCCCTTACTGACAACAATCTGGTTGTGCCTTCACCGCAATCAGGAAGCTTCCTGATCCATCATCCCATTTGTGATTATTCTTATGACTTTTGCCTGATTAAATTCTTAAGTGGTGGAATATTTGATTATGAGGCCCAGAAATATGAACTGTGTATTTTCTTTTTCAACCTTTATTCTAAAACAGAAACAAATGTCAATTTCGTTTGGTTATGTTTTATTTTGTCTTATTGAATTTGTCGGGGGAATCTTTTAGAATGGAGTTATATTAACACGATGCTTTCTGCCAATAGTTTGTGTTGCTTCAGCTGTCTTTTAGTATTGAGAACTACTTTGTTATTATGATCTAAAGAAATTCTCTGCTCAATAGTTTTGAGAACTGTTTTACGCAACTTCTATACATGTTTGAAGAGTATTCACTGATGGAATAACTTGTCCAAATCGGCGTGCTTAATAACAATTCTAGCTGCATAATGAGATAAAGATGCATGATAGTCCTGTGGTTTTTGGAATTTGCTGACTATCCCTCCGCACTCTGCAGTAGTAAAATACATCTTGCTTTAGAGTTCATAATTTTGATTGATCGCATGCCACTGCATGGTGCTTAATTCATGTTGAAGTTTTGAATATTAGCACGAGCCAAACCATATTGTTGATAGTTACATATACTCCTATAATTCATCACAAGCTAAATTTTACCTATTTTTCTATGTTGATTGGGAGGATGAGAAGAATTGTTTTCAAACAATTGCTGCTGCCATTGGGAACTTCTATGCCATGAATCCTCCTTCGTTGCCTAATCCATCAAGTAATGGCTTGCAGTGTTAAAAGAGGATGGTGCTTTCTCGCAGTCCTGGAGGAGGAAATTTCAGAAACTGCTGGTATGACTCCTTTGTCAAAAAATCATTTTGTGAGCAGGACCACCAAAGGCTGAACCTTACAAATGTCATATAGTTTATTATATTGTTCTTTTTCCTATTGCCGAAAGAATTTATTTTGTTGGACCTAGGTAAATGATGCCAAAGAGATCTAACATGAAAACTTGGTGAAACTTTTTGACTAATGATTAGCATTATAACAAACCTAACATATTATAAATGAGAACAAACTTCATAGACCAATAATCCCATCCAAAGTTTTACTTCTAAAGACTTCCAAGTTAAGACACCATCATTTGCCTCCTATACAGTTCTTTTCATGCTCACTCCGGAAGCGGAACTTCAAGCGAACAAGGATTGCCACTTAATAGAGTTTTCCCAGTCCACCAACTTTCCATTCCTTGGAAGCTTCTGAACTGTTGATGGCATGCTTGGGATCATCAATTTGATCTCTATGCTTCCTGTATAGCAAACTTTGTAGCTCCTTATGTGAGAAAGTTGTTTATGTAAGAATACATTTTGTACCTGTAATGGGCTTAAAAAAGAAATGGAAAGGAGTTGAAATTTATAACATCGTCCCCTCTATTTGCTTCAAGAAGAACTGTTAGTTTCTTACAGGATGAAAATGTTGAGGTTGAGATCTGTATCAGGCAATCTATGACCAACAAGACCGATGTAAATTAGTTTCTTACCTAATTATTTGGCAACTTTGACTTTCTACTTTGTTTTGGCTAGAGATAGATGCAATATCAAAATTTAAGTCTGTCTGATTTTCTGGGATTTAGGTTGATTGTCGGCGTTTATTATTATTATTTTTTACAGTGGTTTGTGACCTTAAAATTTCATAGTCTATGACCTCAACGATTTGGTTTGTGACCTTAAAATTTGATGATCCGTGACCTCAACGATTTGGTCTGTAATCTTAAAATTTGATGATTTGTAACTAAAAAATAATTTGTGACTTACAAAATTTTTGATTTGTAATCTCGAAATAATCTGTAACAAATTAATTTGATGATATGTGACCAGTAAATAAATTTGTGGCCATTAATCGTGTAACTGTAACTTTATTATATTTAATTAATAAATATTTTCAATTAATTATACAGATACCTGAATTTTGAATTTTTAAATTTTGTACCTGATTTGTGAATTGGTGTAAACAATACACATGAATTATGAATTTTTTCCTATTTTGTTTCCATCCATGAAACTGTATCTCAAGCCTCCAACCTCAATGGCTACAAATGGAACATTTGTCCAGGTAATAAAATTTCAGGATTAAATTGTTACTTTTGGTGCAGTAGGTTCTTTGCCAACACCTAATAAACATTTAAAAAGTCTTCATTGTATACCAGTTTGGTACTATTCTACCGCATTTTTCAGTTTGCTTATATTTGGTTCAGAGGGATAAGAAGTGTAAGCTGAATATTGGCAAGTGAGTTCCATTCTGCTTCCGAGAAGAAAACCATTTGTCTTGTTTGGTAAGCAAGATAGAAGAAAGGGACCAAAGATTACAATGTGCAGTAAGAAGCAAAGAAATGAACGAGAATGATGATTTCAACTTTCATTTCCCTCTCTTTCCCTTATGTTCTCGCAGAAACCTTTTAAGATTTTTTTACAACATCCTATACCTTCTTGTTCCCTGAACTTTGCTCTCCCATTTGATTCCATTGCTATGAGAAGAACATCTTCATTGCTGCATGGTTGAGTTTCTGCTTGATTCTTAAAGTGTTCTCTATCAGCTCACCTTATTTAATTGCATGCACTTCAACTGAAAATCTTTTATCAGTCCGGTTAGTGTTTGCTTTATACATTTTAATGTTTTGCACTATGATTGTATTGTAACAAGAGATTATTTTCACTTTCTAGGTTGCTTCACTGGAGAAACTTTACAAGATTTTTGAAAGATGTTAATTAGGGCAGAACCGTTCCCGGTTCATGATAGTTGCACATTACCATAAGCTGTTTGTTCTGATTGCGGCTCATCTTGAAACTTGCATATAAATCTATAAAGTGCTGTCTTTGTCCTAGATTATCAGTCATATGAAAGTGAAAATATTGTTCTCCAGACTAGTTTGGTTTGCTGGTTTAATTTTGCTTAATGTGCTTAAGCAACTTACTCGTGTCATTTGTCCAAATTTCTGTCACTGCTTGGAGCCTTTAGTTCGATTAGCTTTCCCTCATTAGATTCCAGAGTTGTTTTACAACTTGAAAACTAATATCAATTTTTTGAAGAATTTTGGTTCAATTTACCATAATGAAAGATAGATAATTAGACTCAGTAGTTCCAAGACAAGAGTCGATTGCTGCATTGTGAAGAGTGGTGAATTCAAACAATGTGGATGAGAACTGACTTTACAAAGCACCTAATTTCACCAGTAACATGGAAGTTTGTATATGCTATTACGGAAATAGTGGATATGAACAAAGTAACTCTCCGGCCATTCAAGAGAGTCAGAGTAAGGATGTTAAGTCGTTGGCCCCGCCCTGCTACGCCTATTGAGAAATTGGGGCTGGAACAGCGAACACGATTTCTGTGCTTGATATCGTGCAAATTTAGAAGGTAACTCTCGTGTAAGCTACACAATATTTAAAGCAAACATCTTGAAAAATATTAGAGATCAACAGTTTTAAGAAGATGGGAATATTCAAAACACTGTAACTTTGAAATTATTTCCCCCCTTCAAATTTAGTTTAAATATGACCAAATGACAGAAATTCAGATAAATGCCATCCAATGGTAAATATCTCTCTGTTTTCTCGGCCTCTTTACTCTGCTTCTGCATCCATTGAAGAAAAAAACATAGCATGTTCTTCAAACCATTCTCATCTAAAAATGAAAAGAATACGTGAATTATTCAAGCTGCTCGAGATTTTTTATTATGCCAAAATAATTTGCAAGTAGAATGCTGCAGCATTACCAAATCTTGGTATTGTATGACCCTTTGGGTGATGAATTACCAATGGCAATCATGCTACAGAGCCCAGGTTTAAATCCTGGGCTCCAATCCAGAGCTGAGGTGGAAACACTTCGGCCGTTGATCTTCTACACTTGGGGGGGCCCGCCATCAAAATCGGGGGCAGGGGTTCCTGGGTTTTTTTAGCATTTTCCTTACCAATGGTTCTACAAATGATTCCAGGAGTAATGTCCCATACGGTTTCAAGAAATCATTCTCCTGTCAGGTCGAGATTTAATACACAATACTGAACAATGAAGTAGGTAAGTTCTTAATATTCCTTTGGGGTGAGGTCGAGACGACCGAACTAAACATACTAGAAAGGCATAAGATAGCAGGGATCAAATCAAGGCTGGAATTGGAGCTACCTAAAAAGTGAACAGATGGACATTGAATTGGCAACGAATATGCCTTCTCAGCCATTGATGGATTCTTCAAATTTGCTCCTCCAATTATTATCAATAATTTTACCTTAGGTACATTTTGTAAGAGCCATACCCTGCAAACCAGAACCTTCTATACCGTTTGGCTACGGTGGAAGATAAAATATAAATAAATAATTCCCTACCTTTGCTTATAATCCTGGCAATGCAGCCGATAAAATCGCACCCTGAATTGTTCAAAATCGACTCCAAATTAGTTGATCTAACTCTATTACGTTCATAAAAAGTACGTTAAATATACCTGATGTAGGTTCTCAAGAGGTTAAACGAAAACGAATTATCGCAAGATTCGCAGAAAAATAAAAATTGAACACGAAGGATTTTTTCGCAACAAAGGCCCCGATGTTCAGCCTTACGGTCTATTCACCACGTTGAGCATCTACTAAGTAGATTTAACTTTAAATCCACTAGAAAATTACTCAAGAATGTTACAAATGTACGAAGAAATACAAAGTTTCTTCACAGTTCTGATCTCGCCTCACAAGCAACTATCACAACACCACTACAAACTCGCACGAAGCAGTATCACAAAGTTATACATCAAGTGTAGTATCAAAATCACTTAGATTTACAGAAAAGATTTTCACTCAGAGATATCGGTGATGTGAGAGAAAAGAGAAACCCTATAATACACTCAGAAAACCAGAATGGATCTCTCTCGAAGAAAATGAGGCGTCCAAGAGTTCTTTAATCAGGTAAGGCAAACAGTTGTTGATCAACGGCGAGAAGATGGCCAGATGTATGACCAGATCTTATCTTCAAGAAAGGCAAAAGTCGCACTTCAAGGGAACACGTTTCTCTTAATAAATGGACCAAGACCCATTACAACAAACCCGGCCCAAAGAACTTCAAGTGGCGAAGAATGTGAGGCATTTTTATTTGGGATCAACAATCTCCACCTTGCCGAGCAATTCTTGGCAATTTCTAGTGGCTAGATAACTACTTGTTTCATTTGCTCTTATTCTCCTGTAAAAAACAAAAAAATAGAAATTAGTATCCAAAAGAAAATTTCAGTTAGAATCTTCTAAACATAATACCCGTCAAACAGTTTTTGAACTTGTTTAAGGGCAGAACTTTAGTTTTCAAATAAGAGGGATTATATTTAGTTGAACTTGCTCAACCATGTTCCTAACAAAATGAAATTTAACATCAACATGTTTTGTGTGATTATGATACATTGGATTCTTGCTAAGATGAATGACATTTTGATTATCAGTATAAATTTTGACAGAGTTATTTATAAAACCAATTTCATTCAAAAGACCTCTTAACCAAAGACTTTCTTTAACAGTATCACAGGCAGCTATATATCCTGCCTCTGTTGATGATAAGGCTACTAGCTTTTGTAATTGTGATTTCCAACTAATGCAACTGTCACACAAAATGAAAACATAAGAAGAAGTTGATCTCCTTTTATCTAAATTATCAGTAAAGTCTGAATCAGTATAACCCTTTAAAATTATGCCATCATCACATCTTTTAAACAATAGGCCTAAATTAGATGTTCATTTTAGATATTTCAATATACATTTCATAGCAAGCCAATGTAATTCACCAGGATTAGATGTAAATCGACTTAATATGCTTATACCATGTGCTAAATCTAGTCTAGTGGATACCATGAGATACATAACAGATCCTACAGTGTTAGCATAAGGAATTCTTTCCATCCTTTTAAATTCTTCATCAGTCTTTGGTGATTGTTCAGTGGACAATTTAAAATGGTTGGAAAGTGGTAAAGAAACAGATTTGCAATCAAGCATGGAGAACTTTTCAAGTATCTTATGCACATAAGCAGATTGTTTTAGGATTAGTGTGCAATATTTTCTATTTCTTTCTATTTCCATCCCAAGAATTCTCTTAGCTTGTCCTAAATCTTTCATCTCAAATTCAGATTTTAACTTTTCTTTAATAACATCAATTTCAGATTTGTTAAGGCATGCAAGTAACATATCATCTATATAAAAGTAGATAAACAGATTTAGGTCCACCCGACCCTTTGAAAAAGAAACAAGAATCATAACTGCTCCTAATAAAGCCCAAGGTCTAAATATAAGAGTTAAACCTTTTATACCATTGTCTAGGGGCCTGTTTTAGGTCATAGAGAGATTTCTCTAACAACATACCTTTTCCACGGTTGATTTTACCTCATAACCTTTTTGTTGACTCATATAAATAGTCTCCTCAAGGTTTCCATTTAAAAAGGCTGTTTTTACATCCAACTGATCAAGGTCCCAGTTGAAATGTGTAGTTAAGGCAAGAAGGATTCTTATAGAAGTGTATTTAGCAAGGATCTCCTTCTTTTATCTTAAAAATTCACTTACAGTCAACAACCTTTTGATTTTTAGGTTTGTTGACAAGGATCCAAGTTTTATTTTTGATTAAGGAGTCCATTTTTTCATTCATAGCATCTTTCCATAACTTGAAATCAGAACAGGTTACAACTTCTTCAAAGGTGGCAGGTTCTGAATTTAGAGAATTTAGAACAGAAAATAGGGTAACAAATTCATCATTATTATATCTTGTGGATGGAATCCTATTTCTTCTGTCTCTATCTCTTGTTAGCTGGTAATCAGTGAGAGAAGAATCATTAGATTCAGTCTCAAATTCAGGTTCACTCAGATCCTGAGTAGTATCAGACTGGGAAGTCTCCACCTCAATAAAATCATTTTGATCATTAGGATTATTTTCTGGATCTTCAAGAATAGTTTCTTTAACAGGTATAGATCCAGCAGGTTCAGTATCAGATTGTATTTTGCAAGGAAACTCATTCTCATTAAAGATAACATTTCTACTAATGATCACTTTAAAACCATTTTGACTCTTAACCCAAAGCCAGTACCCTTTAGTTTCTTCCCCGTATCCTAAGAAAATACATTTTTGAGATATTGGTTCAAGTTTACCTTTATTTTGATGAGAGTATATAGCACAGCCAAAACTTTAAGACTACTATAATCAGGCGAAGTATTTGACCACAGTGTTTCAGGGATTTGGAAGTCAATGGCACTAGAAGGACTTCTATTTATCAAAAAGGTTGCAGTTTTTAGAGCTTCTCCCCAAAAGAATTTTGGAAGCCCTGAACTGTGTAGCATACATCTGACCTTTTCTAATAGGGTCCTATTCATTCTTTCAGTTATCCCATTCTACTGAGGGGTGTATGTCACAATTCTATGCCTTAGTATTTTAGATTCTTTACAAAAGGAATCAAATTCCAAATTACAAAACTCAAGGCCATTGTCAGTCCTTAGTGCTTTGATCATATTGGTTTGGTTTTCAATCATAATTTTCCATTGTTTAAAATTTTGGAAAGTTTCAAATTTTTGTTTTAATAAAAAGGTCCATACTTTTCTTGAAAAATCATCCACTATGAGTAAATAAAATTTGAATCCACTAAGGGTGTTAATGGATGCTGGACCCCACAGGTCAGCATGAAGATAGTCCAAAATAGAGGTGGATTTATGAGTTCCAGATTGAAAAGGTCGTTTCTTTGTTTACCAATTACACAGTCTTCACAAAAACTCAATTTATTGGTTTGGTTTTCAATCATAATTTTCCATTGTTTAAAATTTTGGAAAGTTTCAAATTTTTGTTTTAATAAAAAGGTCCATACTTTTCTTGAAAAATCATCCACTATGAGTAAATAAAATTTGAATCCACTAAGGGTGTTAATGGATGCTGGACCCCACAGGTCAGCATGAAGATAGTCCAAAATAGAGGTGGATTTATGAGTTCCAGATTGAAAAGGTCGTTTCTTTGTTTACCAATTACACAGTCTTCACAAAAACTCAATTTTTCAATGTTATCTTTTCCAAAAAATCCAAATTTATTTAGAATAGTTAATCCCTTATCAGATATGTGGCCAAGCCTTCTATGCCAGATTAAATACTTATCACATTGTGAATCAATAGCAGCAGAGTTGTAGCCTACCAGAGGTTTAGCTTGCAGAGTGTAGATTCCATTTATCTTAGGAACAGAGACAACTTCTCTAACATCAGATATCAGCTTGATAGAGCTTTTATGGATTCTTATTTCATAGTTTTCATCTAACTCTCCCAAAGCAATTAGATTTCTTTTTAGTTCAGGTACATACCTCACTTTGTCTAGTTTGAGTACAAAATTATCCATCCCAAGAATTCTCTTAGCTTGTCCTAAATCTTTCATCTCAAATTCAGATTTTAACTTTTCTTTAATAACATCAATTTCAGATTTGTTAAGGCATGCAAGTAACATATCATCTATATAAAAGTAGATAAACAGATTTAGGTCCACCCGACCCTTTGAAAAAGAAACAAGAATCATAACTGCTCCTAATAAAGCCCAAGGTCTAAATATAAGAGTTAAACCTTTTATACCATTGTCTAGGGGCCTGTTTTAGGTCATAGAGAGATTTCTCTAACAACATACCTTTTCCACGGTTGATTTTACCTCATAACCTTTTTGTTGACTCATATAAATAGTCTCCTCAAGGTTTCCATTTAAGAAGACTGTTTTTACATCCAGTTGATCAAGCTTCTAATTAAAATGAGCAGTTAAGGCGAGAAGAATTCTTATAGAAGTATATTTTGCAACAAGGAAAAAGATTTCATTATAATCTATTCCTTCCTTTTGAGTGTACCCCTTTGCAACAAGTCTTGTTTTGTATCTTTTATTTTCAATAGTAGGATCTGTAAGTATTATGCCCTAGGTCCAATCAACTTTGGACATAAATACTTTTATATATAATTAATGCAATTAAATGGCAGATCTATTATTTAATTAATAGACAATTAAATAAATAATAGAGTCCGTAGATTCAAATATTTGTAATTTGTTAATCACAAGGAGTTGTGATTGTGAGATACAAATTACATCTGATTGAATCTTAAATCATCCGTGGTCGTAAGTAATAACGAGATACGGATATCGTTATTACGGATAGACCATCACGTGTGTCATTTCTTACTTGTGAAGTAAGTAGCTGATCTCACAAACTAAAGTGTGGTGACACTTAAATGAACACGTGGATGTTTGTTATAGAACAAAATATTGGAGACCCGTCGAGAGATTCCACATGGATAACTATCTGAGTGTCGGTGGTTAATCTCTAACGTTCGGTAGTGAAATTGGTCCTTTGACTTGAGGTCGTCATTTTGTTTACCAATTACACAGTCTTCACAAAAACTCAATTTATTGGTTTGGTTTTCAATCATAATTTTCCATTGTTTAAAATTTTGGAAAGTTTCAAATTTTTGTTTTAATAAAAAGGTCCATACTTTTCTTGAAAAATCATCCACTATGAGTAAATAAAATTTGAATCCACTAAGGGTGTTAATGGATGCTGGACCCCACAGGTCAGCATGAAGATAGTCCAAAATAGAGGTGGATTTATGAGTTCCAGATTGAAAAGGTCGTTTCTTTGTTTACCAATTACACAGTCTTCACAAAAACTCAATTTATTGGTTTGGTTTTCAATCATAATTTTCCATTGTTTAAAATTTTGGAAAGTTTCAAATTTTTGTTTTAATAAAAAGGTCCATACTTTTCTTGAAAAATCATCCACTATGAGTAAATAAAATTTGAATCCACTAAGGGTGTTAATGGATACTGGACCCCACAGGTCAGCATGAAGATAGTCCAAAATAGAGGTGGATTTATGAGTTCCAGATTGAAAAGGTCGTTTCTTTGTTTACCAATTACACAGTCTTCACAAAAACTCAATTTTTCAATGTTATCTTTTCCAAAAAATCCAAATTTATTTAGAATAGTTAATCCCTTATCAGATATGTGGCCAAGCCTTCTATGCCAGATTAAATACTTATCACATTGTGAATCAATAGCAGCAGAGTTGTAGCCTACCAGAGGTTTAGCTTGCAGAGTGTAGATTCCATTTATCTTAGGAACAGAGACAACTTCTCTAACATCAGATATCAGCTTGATAGAGCTTTTATGGATTCTTATTTCATAGTTTTCATCTAACTCTCCCAAAGCAATTAGATTTCTTTTTAGTTCAGGTACATACCTCACTTTGTCTAGTTTGAGTACAAAATTATTTTCCATCAGGAGATCCACCTTTCCTATCCCTTTTATCTGACAACTCATGTCATTTCCCATCTGTGCTTGCCCTCCATTCAGATCAAATAAATCAGAAACCAATCTTTAATGGGGCACATATGAAAGGTGCACCCAGAATCTAAAACCCATCCATTTGGGAAACCTATTGATGGTATTAACAAGGACAACCCCCTGTATATTTGGTTCTCCCTTGCAGACAATAGCTGTAGAACCATTAAAATTCTGTTTTTCTTTTGTATCAGATAATTTCTTAAAACAGTTTTTGATCAGGTGTCCTGTTTTACCACAATAGTAGCATTTTCTGATTTGATTTTTGGATTTTACTTGATTTCTATTTTTGTCTCTGAATTTTGAATTTTGGGGTTTACCTCTTTTATGGGAATTGAAGTTACACATAGCATTCTTCTTATTTTGATTTTGTTTTTCTTTTATGTGTAAGTCTTTACCATATCTAGAATCCTTTGACTCAACTTTCAGTTCAAGTTCCCTATTGCTTAGGGAAGAGATTATTATGTCAACTGTAAGATCTTGCCCCCCATATTCCAAGGCATTTCTTATCTCCCTATATCTGTCACTTAAAGAGTTCATAAGGCCGACAACTTGTTGATCTTCAGAGAGATTTTCATCACAATTTTCTAGATCCTGAACTAATTTAACATATTTATCAATGTTTTTCTTCTAGTCCTAAGGATGTATCAAATCTGAAGTTGTAAAACTGCCTTAGAAGATAGCATTTATTTGGAGTGGATTTAGTTAAGTAAAGAGATTCCAGCTTATCCCACAAGGCTTGTACAGAGGTAGTTTCACTGGCTTTTTTAATTACACTATCAGATAGATGAAGGAAAATAGAGCTCCAGGCAATATCATCTAATTCTTGTCTCCTATATGCACTAGTTTCAGTGGGATAAGTGTTATCAATAGCATGTGCGCATCTCTATTGTAACAACAGAGCCCTCGTTTTTTGACTCCATAAACTAAAGTCACCATTTCCCTTCCATACATCAATCTCAATTTTGTGTGCAGTGGACATGATGATAAATGTAATGACAGAATCACAGATATTGTAATTAAATGTACAATTATCAATTCTTGAAAAGGTTTAAGGGGTGATAATCCTTTGTTCCAATACTCCCTCAGATTTCTAGGTTCTCAAATGAGACCTTGGACAAAGGAAAGCACTGGAGGGTGACTTACCTTAATAACCAATTTCAAAGATTGACACAAGTAATCAACAATAATAAGGGGGGGGGTTCAGAGTAAGCCGGAGACAATGCTAGAATTTAGTATAAGCACAGACAACTCACTGTTGATAATGACTCAGTGGGAACTCAGTAAGAATCGGAACGAGTTAACTCAACTCACCAAGGACTCGAAGTGAGTCAAGAATATCACCGTGACTCGACAGTGAGTTTAAAATTTTAACTCACCAAAACTCGGCACAAATAGCAGATTACAGAGTTAAAAAACGAATCAGAAAAATTGATTTTAAAAACCCTACAACTCGATGAGTATCATAATATCTTACAGATCAACCCAGAAGAGTATTCAAGATTTCAAGGGATCTAATCAAAAAGTTGAATCGAGGTGAGATATACCATCAAATTTTCAGAGAAACATAATTTTTCACTCAGAAAAACTTTTAATCTCAAAGATCTACGAATAAAAAATGGTTTGAAAAAAAAACTTAGGTTTTTTTTTTTTTTTAAAAAAAAATCAAAACTGTATCCAAATCCTCCAGAGAAGATGCTCTGATACCACCTATAGGTTCTCAAGAGGTTAAACGAAAACAAATTATCGCAAGATTCACAGAAAAATAAAGTTGCAAAAAAATAAAAATTGAACACGAAGGATTTTTTCACCATAAAGGCCCGGATGTTCAGCCTTACATCTTACTCACCACGTTGAGCATCTACTAAGTAGATTTAGCTTTAGATCCACTAGGAAATTACCCAAGAATGTTACAAATGTACGAAGAAACACAAAGTTTCTTCAAGTTTTGATCTCGCCTCACAAACAATTATCACAACACCACCATAAACTCGCAAGAAGCAGTATCACAAAGTTATACATTAAGTGTAGTATCAAAATCACTCAGATTTACAGAAAAGATATTCACTCAGAGATATCGTTGATGTGAGAGAAAAGAGAAATCCCAGAATACACTCAAAAAACCAGAATAGATCTCTCTCGAAGAAAATAAGGCGTCCAAGAGTTCTTTAATCATGTAAGGGAAACAGTCGTTGATCAACGGTGAAGAGATGGCCAGATGTATGGCTAGATCTTATCTTCAAGAAAGGAAGAGGTCGCACTTCAAAGGAACATGTCTCTCTTAATAAATGGACCAAGACCCATTACAATGAACCCGGCCAAAAGAACTTCAAGTGGCCAAGAATGTGAGGCATATTTATTTGGGCTCAACACCTGAGAGAAGCCAAGGAGGCCATCAAATGGACCATGTTTTATCATGCAATCTTCGACATAAGCAAGACATTCATCAAAGTTCTCATACTCTTTAAATTCCTGGAAAAATAATTAAATTAAACAAAGTTTATTAAAATTAATGCCAAAATATAAAAAGAAATAAACCTTGTTGAACTGGAACCACTCATAATATGGAGGATCAAAAATTCCTTCGACATCCGATTTGCCTCGACATGGAAAAGAAGCGTTGACAAAAACCAAATCCAATTTGTCGAGAACAGATTCCAGCCACTTTCCGGTGACTTGTTTGTTGAAAATCTTGGCGCTAGTTCGGAATCCGTGAAGACACAAGAATCTGAGTTTGTTAGTTCCTTCACTTCCCAGGTGTCCTGTATATTATACAATTGAAAGGACTCAGACAAGCAATTTTCACGTGTTGACAAAAACATGTATAACACGTGGCATGGCTGCGTGCAATTTACCACAAATTAGAACTTCAAGTAGAATTAAGAATCGATATGATCCAATCAGTCCTTTTTCTTTTAAATATTTCTTTTTAACATCACAATTAACACATTTTAAAGCAACGTAGTCTGCATCAATAATTATGATTTTTTTTTTTAAGATTTTGTAAAATTATTTTTGTAATATATATGATTTTCCCACTTTTAAATGATTAAGGAACTCATAGTAAAAAAATTACAGTGTTTATGTCAATAAAAACATTTTTAAAAGAATAAAAAATATATGTCACCTCAAATTAAATAAAGAATATCAAAATAACAAAAAAATATTATAACATTTCGCCGAAAAAAAGAAGAGAAATCTCTATTATTCAATATTATCAATATGTCTAGAAGCTTATTAATTTAAAGACTTGTTAGCACAAAACATTCACACATTTCAATGTTATTATGCGAAACGTCTTAACTTTTTTTTCCTTTTTTTTTTGGTATTTTCACTCTTATTTTCACACTATTATTGTGAAAACGGTCATTTTCTTAATAAAAAAAATGTAAAGGGTAATTAGCATAAAACGACTATCCCTTTCACTTTTAATGTGTAAAACGTCATTATCTTTCATTTTTGGTATTTTCACCCCTACTTCTACCTTTTATTGCAAAAAATGTCATTTTCTCAAATAAAAAAAATGTAAAATATCAAATATACCCTCATAATTAATTAAAACAAAAAAGAAAAGAAAAGAAAAATTAAAAAATTAATTGTAATTATACTCCCAAACTTTTTAAAAAACTGTAAGTACGTCTAAATAATATATTAAAAGAGTAATTAGCACAAAAGGTACATAGCTTTCCAAATTATTGTGCAAAACGTTCATAACTTTCTTTTTTTGGCATTTTTACTCTTACTTTCATATTACATTGCGAAAAATTATTATTTTCATCAATTTTTAATTAAAAGCTGTAAAATGATAAATATACTCTCATATTTAAATAAAAAATAAAAAAACAAATTACAACTATTTCTCCAAATTTTTCAAAAAAATATAATTAAAAAATTAATAAAGGAAAGCGATTTTTATTTCTTTTTTAATTATTTATTTAAAATTTATTTATACTTTTTTGAAATTTTTGAGAGTATAGTTTCAATTTGTTTTTTATTTTTATTTTCTTTATTTTTGTTTTATATAAACAGGAGAGTGTATTCGTCATTTTATATATTTTAATTGAGAAAACGGATGAAAATGATGATTTTTGCAATGAAATGTAAAATAAGGGTGAAAATGCCAAAAAAATAAAATAAAGGATAGTGACGTATTGTGCTAATTATCCTTTTAATAATTTATTTGGGCTCGTTTATATTTTTTTAAAAAGTTTGGGAGTATAACTACAATTTGTTCTTTTATTTTCTTTTTGTTTTATTTAAATATGATGATATATTTGTTATTTTATATTTTTTATTGAGAAAATGATCTTTTCCACAATAAAATGTGAAAGGGGTGAAAATATCAAAAAATAAAAGATAATGACGTTTTGTACAGTAACAATGAAAAGTAAAAACGTTTTGTGTTAATTATCGAAAAGTCAATATATAAAATTTTCGGTGCATAGTAACCTATTCTTTTTTATTAAATTTTATTATATTTTAATTACATTATTTCGATCAGAGGTGAAACCACTCACACTTTTAAAATTAAAATTTTCGAAGTAAGTCCAAAAATATCCAAAACTGATATTTATCTTCCATTTTGCAATATAATTATTCTAATTTATTTATCCAAATGCCTTAAAAAAGTCTTGCATACGAAGTCATCCCCTTTGTCTCCCACTGTTGCTTCTCCGCTGATCTGCTTTCATCCGTTTCTTCAATCGGTAAGTGTTTTTTTTTTTTTTTTTACCAGTTTTCTGCTTACCCATACGATCGCGATCTGTTGATTTGTAATAATACTATAAGAATTTAGTTTCTTTATAGTGTATGTGTATAGTGCTTGTTATGTTTGAAGTCTCTGGTTGGATTGTTCCTTTACTTAAAAAAATTAATATTTCAGTTTGTTCCTTTAATTTTTGATTTTTAGTGTTTCTGATATGTAATCTAGAACAAAAATTGATGCTCTTTCTTTTTAATTACGTTAATGTATAACATTGAGTCCATAGGAAAAGAAGCTTGTGAAACAGGGCTCAGCTTCATAATTAATTACCAATATTTCTAAAATTCTGTTAATACAGTCGTTGGACTTGGCAAAATGTGAAATTTTTGGCAGGAAAAAGAAAATTGGTGGGATAAAACTGCATGAATTGATAATATTGCAGATTTAATTGGGCACTGACAACTGTAGGATACTCTACTCGTATAGTAACTAGGAATTTATGCCTTTACTAGTTGAATGAATAATAAAAGGGCATATGTTGATGCTAAGTTTTTTGTTTAATCTTGGAGTTGCGCTCCTAGCTTCATACTTTGATTGAAAATGTTATATTCGAAATTTATATGGATAAAGGAAATAATGACATGTAGTTAGTTATATACAAGTAATAATGATGTTCAATGCAGTATAGGTGGTGTAGCGAATTTTTATTTATATTTATTTATTATTATTATTATTATTTTTTAAGGTGATTGATAATTGTGTAATGTCTGAATGTTGCTGACGTGATTATTGGTGAAAACGTGTAGGTCACTGACCATCCTAGAAGTGCACTGTTTTAGTCTTTAAGCATGTTAGTAATGTCGCTTGCACACATTTGAAAATACATTTAAAATATGCTAGGATTCGTTTCTCTTTAAATCCCTGCATCTTGTATTATTTCTTCCCATTTCTGAAAGGAGTGATGTGATGTTTCCTGCATCCATTGACTTTGCCAAACAAGGTAAATTGGTGAATCCTCTTTTCTTCTGGTGAAGATTTCCTCTGATATATTGCTTTTGTTTTAGTTTAGCAACATAAGCATGTCTTCATGAATTTGTATATCTCTGGTCTTTTGACAGAAATTTTGATTCCAAAAAATGGGTGGAAGTGCTATCAGTGATGATTGGGAGTTCACTTCACCTTCAAATGAAGTTCGTACCATAGTTTTGGTTGGACGAACTGGCAATGGAAAAAGTGCAACTGGCAATAGCATTCTTCAAAAGAAGGCATTCAAGTCTATGACTAGCTCTGCTGGTGTTACTAGTAGTTGTGAGCTGCAGACAACTGTGTTGCAAGATGGCAAGATACTGAGTGTCATTGATACTCCCGGTATTTGATACTGATATCATAAACTACTAGTCATAGTTATATGTAAAGGATATTTTATAAGGGCTTTCTTTTTGATAAATCTCAATTTGAAAGTAAAGAAAAACAAGGTCCTGGACGTCAATGTAGAAGGAAGAAGACTTTTGAAATGCAATTGAAATAAGTTTGACTTATTGGATGAAATGAAAATAATGTTCTTGAGGAAAAACGGCGAGATATAAAATTCTATGATCTATTCTCTTTATATCTGTTTTATAACATTAATAAATGTTTATCTTGACAAAAATGCAGGATTGTTTGATTTTTCTGCTGAACCAGAATTTATTGGAAAAGAAATTGTTAAATGCATCGATATGGCAAAGGATGGTATCCATGCTGTTCTTGTAGTTCTTTCTGTTAGATCTCGATTTTCAAGAGAAGAAGAAGCTGCTGTTCAGAGCTTGCGGAAATTCTTTGGTAGCAAAATTAGTGACTATATGATAGTAGTTTTCACCGGTGGAGATGACCTGGAAGAAAATGATGAAACATTGGAGGATTACTTGGGTCGTGCCTGCCCAGAGCCTTTGAAGGTAGGCCGGAATTATTGTTTATCAAGTGTGTTGTGTAATGCTCTTAACAGGTTAATAATTTTGAATTTTCTATCTAGTCAAACTCTTGTAAATAAGCTTGGTAAACAAAGCAAATTACCTAGGAACTTATTGTTCTACGAAGCTTTAGTATTGAAATGTGGGCCAATCAGTGTTAAAACAGACAAATTTAATGCCAATATAAAAGAAATTTGTATGAATTTGACTATTTTCACTCAAAGAACCTTGTGCATACCTTCAACTTGAATTTTATCTTTGCATATGCAGCTTACTATTTATCAACTTCCCTTGCTGTCTGCGTACTTGTTCTATTATCTTTCAGCTTATCGGTCTAAAATTCCGATACAATTAATCCTAAAAGTATGATTACACCTCAAGTTTCCAGCTATTGACATGAAGGAAACCCATCTGTATGACATGTAAAATGATTTTTCCCTTTGCAATGGCATATCCTTGAATCAAACAGTTCATTAATGAACTGAAAGTCAGTCAATGGAAAATAGTTTATCTTGTTTAATATGCCTCTTCACTCTGGGAACTAGCAAGACAGGATTATGTTCCATGCTACAACTATCGGGAGTGATTTATATATGACGGGTACTTATGGAACATTTGTTTTGCTTTGTATGGAAAATATTGTTTTAGGTTGAGTCGAAGCTAAAGGAGACTACTCAAAGGCTTGAACAGCAATTGGCCGAAGAGCAAGCTGCTCGTTTGAAGGCAGAAGCGAATGCACAAGCTGCTCAGGTGAAATCTGATGATGAAATACGAAAGCTGAGAGAACATCTAGAGAAAGCTCAGAGGGAGACTGAGGAGCTGCGAAAGCAAGCTGTCAGTGGCAAATGTTCTATTTTGTGATGACGATTGAGATTATAAGGTTCATGTATATATTATTGGGGAGAATTACATAACTTTAAAAAGTGACTTATTCCCCTGCTCGAAGTTCTTATTCAACATTTATTTGTTAACCGTGGAATTAATCATGTAGCATGACTGTTGACCATGAAAGATAACATACACGTTTTATAACACAAAGTACATTTAGGGGGCGTTTCTTTCTCATTTTTGTAAAAATGAGAATGAAAAATATAGTCGTTATGGGTTCCACACAAGAGATAGAAATTCAAATTTGGTGACTTGATATGATGGATAACGATCATATTTTTAATTTTAATGGAGAAGGAATGGGAAACAAACAGAGGTTTAAAATAATCCATATTCCTACATCTCAAAACGATAATATGTACCAAGTAAAAGAAAAGACGATATCAAAACAAAAATTTGCATAGAAACATGCTCCGCAAATTCATGCATGGTGCTTCAAAAAGCAAGAACAGATATTAGAAATTCTAAATTTCACTTGCACTGTCACCGGTCTTTGTGTATCATGTAAAATTTAGGAAAGATAAAGCAACATTTATAGGATTAAAAACTGAAGGATTTTCTGGAATATTGTGATTTAATTTTTCACTATTTGCTAATCAGGTTATAGATGCTGCACTTGTATGGTAACTAGGAAAGAATAATCTTACTTATACGTAATGAAGTTACATCATAGTTTACATACTAATGAATTGTCAAAAAAAGAGCGTGGGAAGGTGTTTCTTTTTTTTTTTTTTTTTTTTTTTTTTAAAAATTATGATCCAATCATATCTCACAACTTTAAACCATTATTAAATCATTATGTAACAACTAAGAAAGGAAATTGTGTCTTTATTCATTGAATTTGTATCTCAAAAAAGCTCTGTCAATGTACCTTCATGGTTGATGCTCCTGGAGCGGGGGAGGGGTGCCCGAATTAATGAGTCTTAATTCTAAAGCTAAACATGATCTTAGTATTTCGCACAACAATTAAACTACTTGCACAGAAATTATTTACACTTTTGTTGATACGTACAAGCAGGGGCGGAGCCAGAATTTGATTTCAGTGTGGGCAACATTTTTCAACGCCGAACGTCGAGATTTTGATCATGAATTTAATGATGATAAAAAAAAATAAAACAATATTACAACAATATTAAAAACTACATAATTTATATATTAATCTTGTTCATTGCGAGTTTTCATATTTTAATATTATCGTACAATAACTTCATTATCGAATTTCAAAAATATATCTTTCTCTACATAAACAATTGTGCTATCATTCATCACAAATTCACAATTTCACAATTTCAATTCACAGTCCAATTCACAATTTCACATAATGAATTTGCAGTCCAATACCAATATTTACTATCAATCCAGTGCAACTCACATTTCACAATGCAATTTACAATTCACAATTTTACATTATCAATTCACCGTCCAATTCGCAATTTCACAATGCAATTTATACTATTTCCAAATCTTAAGCAACTTGAACTTACAATTTCACAGTCCACTGGAAGCCGGGAAGCCTGCTGTCCGTACCTCTTTGAGCAATCGAAGTCCAAAGTGCTAATTACATTTCATATGTTAAAAACAAAAAAGAATTCAAAATAACAACAAATAAGGGAAAAAAAAATTCAAAATCACTAGACACTGCCAATCTGCCATACTAGTGAAAAATTGAAATTGGGAGGGACTTTACCTTCTTCTAGCTTCTTTCGTTGGGTTGGCTGCCTCAAATTGCTGGAAGAATAGCCGGTTCTGGTGGCGGTTTAAGGATGGCGGCGAATGAGCGACTAGAGTCGGCGACGGAGATTAGAGTGCCTAGTCTAGGAGATGCCGGACTGGAAGTCTGGAATGGTTGGAAAGTGGCAGTGACCGGCACCGACAGAGAGGAAGTGGCGACCGGTCCGAACGAGACGAACTCACGAGAGACACGAAGGGAAGGGTTTTGATTTCAGTTTTCAAATGGATGAAATATGAAGAGGAAACTGATCAATTGATTTTTGAGGGGAATGAATCAGGGTCACTGGGTCAGTAAACGGGTCGTGAGCTGTGGGCAATTGGGCATTGGGCTTTTCTCTAGGCTTGAAAACAGGAAACAAGCAAAAAATAAAAATAAAAATAAAAATAAAATTTCTGGGCCTATGGAGTTGGGCCCAAAAGTCCGTCCGCACTGGAACTAATGGGGCTCCGCCGCTGCCGTACATGTAGTATAACTCTTCGCACAAAACATAAATAATGGATGTTTGAAATGCGTGATACTTTTAAACAATTGAATTACAGTCATCAAACTTGAACGCTTCGACTTTACCTTAGTATTTCGCACAAAACGTAGATAATGGATTGTTGCAATCATCAAAATTGAGCGCTTCGACTTCTGTAACAGTACATGAATTACTGGAGTCATTCTTATTATTTTTACCTTGAATAGCTTAGTTAGTAAAATCACACATTCTCTGTTTCTATTAAAAGTATCTTTACTAAAGGTAAAATGAACTTTTCGTGTGTGTATATATATATATATATATATATATATTATTTTTTTTTTTTTTTCAAGAACGTGAATAGTCTCTCTATATGATTCGTGTATGTATGTGTTTCTTTTATACGTATGAATGGTCTAAGTTAATACACGTTAATGCAGAACAAAAAATGAATTTTTTTCTTGTAAATGAATTATTGTATGATCAATCTTGACATGGGTACTAGCTAGCTTCATACCTTGAGCTTGATGTGTGTATATATATGTGCACACTTGAAAATATGCAACTCTGCATCCCTATTATTGTAGCATTTGAATACGTACTCTACAAATCCCTTTTTGAAGTTTTTTTCCTCAATTTGTAGATTGTTTAGCAGATTTTAAGTCCAGCAAATGGGTGGAAGTGCAATAAGTGATGAATCTGATTTTAGATGGTCTCCAGATAAAGTTTGAACTACAGTTTTATTCGGAAGAACTGGTAATGGAAAAAGTGCCACGGGGAACAGTATCCTTCAACGAAAGCTATTCAAGTCGATTCGTAAAAGTTCTTCTGTTGCCCGTTTTAGCGAGCTGAAGACATTGTTAATGGAAGATGGCTGGAGGCTGAATGTCATTGACACTCCAGGTACAGAATACTTGATTGTAAACATATTTATTTGTAAATGAGAAAATGCAAAGGAAATAATGTTTACCTACAACTAACCACAAGCACAGTAATTCTGAGGAACATGGCCCCGATGTAAGATGCTAAGGTCTATTCTTTATACATCTTTTACTGTAACTATATATATTTTTAACTTGAGAAAAATGCAGGTTTGCAAGATATTTCTGTTGTCGCTAAATCCATTGCAAAAGAAATTATTAATTGCTTAGATATGGCAATCGATGGTATTCATGCATTCCTTTTCGTTCTGTCTGTCGGGACTCGATTTCAAAAGAAGAAGAATATACTATTAAGTGTGTTGACACATAAAAATTCAGCCCAAATCAAATGGCCCAAGGAATGAAGCCCAATTGGAGGATCCCCAAATCAGATAGCCTAAAGAACGAAGCCCAATCAAATAATTCAAGATGAAGGCCCAAATAGGGAGGCTCAAGAACGAGGTAACGCTATCGCCCAAGTTTGTAAGTCGCCCAGAATCTGAGCGAATGGAGTGCCATGCAGTCGCCCAGAGCTGTTACTCTATTCTCGCCCAAACCTTCAAGTCGCCCAAGGTTTTAGCAAACATAAAGCGTTGTGGTTATCAAGAAGTGTAGTTATCAAAGCAGTTATTAAAGCAGCCCTATCACGTTCTACGATTCAAGGAATTCAATCGAAAATGGTTGAAAGACGAAGAGTAGTGGCAGCAGTTAAAAAAGGCAGTTTCATGACAAGCTGGCCATTACGAGGAAAGTGGGTAGTTGTAGAACAATCAAACAGTTTTTAGGCGGTTGATCACAAAGAGATCATCCATGGAGTATAAAAGGGAGAAAAGACATAGAGCAAAAGACCGAATCAAAAACTCTTGAACAAAGAACATGTAATTTTAAATTCCTTAACTTAGACTTAAACACTTTTTTCAGTAACTCGTGTGCTTGCGCCCCTTGGAGGCATTTTGTTTTTGATTTCCAATTGTAAAGTCATCGCCAATAAAAGAACACCCCTTTTTGGGACTTGTCTAAAGAGGTTTGTCCCTTACACAATCCTCTGATCCTTTTTAATTGTTAGCGACTAACCCGCGCGAAACAATTTGGTACGCCCAGTGGGACAGTGGTGTTTGGTGTTGAAAATTCAAAAGGTGAAACAATATGCCTCAGAGATCCGATAAGGAAGCAGCAAGTCAGGGAGGAGTCCAGTCTGTGATTGAGCGATATGAGGAGCAGCATGCCTCTCCACGAACAGATGGACAGAATCAGAGCAGTAACAGTCGTTACGAACCAATGACGAAGTTGAGTCCTTGAACCATGCGTGCATTACTTGGAGAACTCACACAAGACATCGTTGAACAGGTAAATTTTCGATGTATTCATAATATGGAAAAATTTACCCAAAATGGGAATGTACATTATGACAACATGGCCAAACAACTAAACACTTTGAACGAAACAATGAATAAGTTAGTAGGCCAAATATGTCATTCGATTATACCTCTTGCAAATCACTTTCAAACTAGGACAATTGTGGGACATAATCCATCAGTCCTAAATCCGAATCAAGGGGTAGAACCACTTTCTGGTCCCTCTACTTCAAACCAAGGGGGTACTGCAGTGCCAAATCAGAACAATGGTAGTGGTACACCTAACTTGGGGGGTAATCCAAACATAAGAGATAATGTCCTAAACAATGGATAGAATACCCTATGTGTTAATGAGGGAATAGATGTTCAGGCTAATGGTAATGACCCTAATTATGGTAACTTTGTTGCCAATCAAGGACCAAATATCAGGCCTCATGCAAATCAACCGGTTAACCAGCCTGTAGGAATTCCATATGACCCCAAAGTCATGTTGAGAAATCAGATTATGGAAATCGTACAGGATCAGATGGCTTTTGGGGTGCGTCCCGTTGTTAGGCCGACTTACACAAAGCCATATCCTGATTGGGTAGACCAAGCATATCCATGGCCTAGAGGGTACAAAGTGCCAGAATTCTCACTGTTTACCGATTTAGGAGAGGTGTCTACTCTAGAACACATAGGACAATTCAAATTGCAAAGCGGTGATGTAATCGATTACCATAAAATGAGACTTTTCCCTAGTTCATTAACAGGAGTAGCTTTCTCCTGGTTCATCAACTTGCCAGCGAACTCTGTTCAAACATGGCAACAATTGGAACAGCTATTTCACGCTCAGTTTTATAAAACTGAGTTTGAAGTCACTTTAGCTGATTTGTCGAATCTACGTCAAATGTCAAACGAATGGGCAGAAAGTTTTCTCCAAAGATTCAAGATAGCAAGAAGCAAGTGTTTTGTATCTCTGCCTGAAAAAAAATTTGTCAAAATCGCTCAGGGCTACTTGAGCTTTGATTTAAAAAAGAAATTCCCGGACAAGGAATTTCCTGACATTTTCCAGTTGAGTGCGAATGTGATTAGGTATGAACGACTGATAAGAGAGGAAGAATAGATGAAAAATTCTAGTAAAAGGACTTATTACAAAGACCTAAATTTTGACGTTCATACCATCAGCGACGAGTCATACGATCAGGCCGAAATGTGTTTGGCCGAATTGGTCAAAGGAGATACGTATACTTGTCCCATAATGGCCAAGCCTAGACCATCGGGCAAAGATGAGCCCATAAAAGATGGAAACATAAAGGCTAGAACGTTCTCATTCGATGTAACCAAAGCTGACCTTATATTTGATAAATTATATAGGGATAAACAGATAAAGTTGAGCGATAAGTACAAATTGCCAAACCCTGAACAAATGAAGGGTAAAAAATATTGTAAGTGGCATAATGCATGGTCACATTTGACTAACAATTGCTTGGTTTTTCGCCATGTATTGCAGGATGCCATTGAATCAGGACGAATTACGTTCGACAATAAGAAGAAGATGGCAGTGGATGAAAATCCTTTTCCATAGCCACTTGGAGTGAACATGGTGACGTCTAGTTTCAAAAACAAGTTGCCAAAATTTAAGTTGGTCGTAGATGATGGAGAAGAGGATCCTAGACCACATCCTAGTGTTTTTGAAAGAATCAAGGGGAAAGAACCAAAAAAGGATAAAGACGTTCTGTGTGCAAGATGTAAAAGAGAAGTGAATAGAAATACGGAGAAACTAGGGATATGGCAGCATCCTCATCGCCCTGCTTTCTTCCTAAACACTCAGCCTGGTAGAGGGTGAGGTACATCATTCTATAGAGGACCGCCTTTTGAGAGGCTGTTCAGGTCAGCAGATAATGGAAGAACATTCAGACTGTAACCTCACCGGCCAAATGTATGGCATTCATTCCACTATAATACAGGAAGGGCAATACCCTTCGATGAGATGACTAGGACCCAACAAAGGTGTTTTCAATGAAACTATGGACGAATGATGAGGCAGCAACAGGGAGTGCCACATCCTAAAGCACCTAAACTTCTCAAGGTAGCCAATCAAAATGTCCTCAAAGATAGTGAAGAGACCGGTACAGATGAATCAATGAAAGAACTGCCAGAAACTTCTTCTGGGAGATCAAAGTTTGAGCGGGACAGAAGGGATGGAGAAGATCCAGATCAGTCCCTTACTATCCAGTTCGGTACGTTACCTCCTGTCGTGGCCAATAATTACTTACTGGCCAATGAATTCAAGAATAAAGAAAAAGAAGAAGAAGAAAGGGAGGACAACGAAGGAGAGGCTTGCGTACTGGAATGTGAAGAAGGCCAGACTTCTAGAGAGGCCTACAACGATGAAGAAGACGACGGGATGACAGATATTGAAGAAGAAATCGACCTAGAAGCAAAAGGAAGAAGGAGAGGAGTATCATGCAATACTTTGTTGAAGCAATTGCATCGAGAGGGAGTTCGCGAAGTAGACTTGTTGAGAGAACCATCTGGGCGTCCTTTCGATTTCTACGTACTGTACGGGACACCCAAAAGGAAGAAGTGAGTACTTCACTCTGAAAAGTATGGATCACCTCCAAGAATAATGTCCCCTCCCACAGGTTGGGTAAATGATGAGGAAGCATTAGAAAAAGTAAGAAGGAAGTTCAGGAGACAGAGGATCAGCGCGATATACTACATGTCGACTTATCACAGGGGGATAATTCGACAGAAAATAAGCAGGAAGTAGAAATAGAGGCTAACGAAAAGGTTATTTTTAAACGGCCAACCATGAAATTGACTAAACACTTGAGGCCATTGTATGTTAAAACTCTAGTTAACGGCATCCTAGTGGCAAAAGTGCTTATCAACAATGGAGCAGTTATAAACACCATTCCATCTAAGATGATGAGTAAGTTCGCAAAGACAGAGGGTGACATGATTCCTACAGAAGTCATCCTTACGAGTTTCAATGGAGGAGCAACTTCAGCTAAGGGAGTTATGCCATTAGACATAACTATAGGGACAACTACTAGGATCACTGTCTTTTTTGTAATAGATGGTTCTACTAGTTACAATGTGCTACTAGGAAGAGATTGGATACACGGAAGTCGCTGTATACCCTCATCGCTCCATCAATGCCTGATCTTTTGGAATAACAAAGGCGAAGCAGAGGTGGTACAGGCCGATCATAGGCCTTTTGTCGCAGAAGCAAACTCGGTGGAAAAGTTCATGTACGAAGGAAACTATGGACCTGTCAGGGTAGTACAAGATGGGGAAGGAACTCAAGTTGTCGCGCAAAGCGAAGAGCCATTTTCAATGGACGCACTCACTGAAATGTTCAGACAGATGAGGCCAAATATAGTGGCCCTGGAAGAGCCAGTAATTGTCAAAAGAATAATCAAGGAGTCTTGAATGGATTCTAAATTACGAAAGCAAATGGCCGACATTCAGGCCTTCAAAGCCAGACTAATGGTTTTCAATAAGGAATGCAATGACAAGGCGAAAGAAGAGACAACCCTGAAAACACTGAAGGACAAATTAGCAGTATTCGAGTTAGAACAAAGTATTGGCCAAGAAGTCAACAAGGTGGACTGTTTAGAAACAGAAGTACTTACAAGGGAATTGGACGACGAAGTAATGTGGATCATCAAACCTGGATACGCTCAAGCACAAGATCCTCTGATCAAAGTAAATATTGACAATGAAGGAGAAGACCGTCCAACATTCATCAGCCAGATGCTCGATCAAGAGGTTAGTAATAAATTAATCGCTTTGCTAAAAGAGTATAAAGATTGTTTTACTTGGGAATATGAACAAATGCCTGGTTTAGATAGAGATTTGGTGGAACATAGGTTACCAACTAAGCCTAATTTTAAACCTCATAGGCAGCCTCCTAGACGTTTTGCTCCCAATGTATTCCCTGAAATCAAGAAAGAGATAGAGCGATTATTGAAAGCAGGTTTTATTAGAATAGCCAGATATGTCGAATGGTTGTCCAATATCGTGCCAGTACTTAAAAAGAGTGGTAAACTAAGGGTGTGTATAGATTTTAGGAATTTAAACATAGCTACACTCAAAGATGAGTATCCAATGCCCACGGTGGATTCTTTAGTAGACTCGACTGCCGGACATGTCATGTATTCTTTCATGGATGGGTATTCAGGATATAATCAAATTTATATAGCTGAAGAAGACATACACAAAACTGCCTTTAGATGTCCTGGGTCTGTAGGATGTTTTGAATGGGTGGTTATGTCTTTCGGCTTAAAAAATACAGGGGCAACTTATCAAAGGGCAATGAATTTAATCTTTCATGATATGATAGGCAAGTTTGTTGAAGTGTATGTAGATGACGTAGTAGTCAAGTCCATTAAAGAAGAGGACCATTTCGAACAGTTAAGATGTTCGTTTGAGCGAATGAAGCAATATAAGCTAAAGTTGAATCCCTTGAAGTGTGCATTTGGTGTTAATGCAGGAAATTTTCTTAGTTTCTTAGTATACAAG
>NW_019229835.1:259611-265970 GCF_002742605.1 Olea europaea var. sylvestris
AAATGTGATCGTTAGGGGCGATTCTCAATTGGTAATCCATCAATTGATCGGTGATTTTAAATGCCAGAGTGATTCCATTATAAGTCAATATGAGATCGTCCAAGAATTGTTAGAAGAATTTGACCAAGTAGAACTTCAATGCGTTAACAGGATATATAATGACGTGGCAAATGAGTTAGCCCAAATGGGCTTAGGGTACTCAAAGGTTTTGAATTGGAAGTCTACTTGTGAGTATAGAATCATATTGCCCGTGACTCAAAGAAGGGCGAGAAAGATTGAACTTCACTGCATACAAGATGGAGATGCAATGGATTGGAGAATAGAGATTAAAAGGTTCCTTAAAGAATCTAATGGAGAGATTAGTAGGAAAATGAAGCTGTGTTTGCTGAACTATACACTAATAGATGAAGAGTTGTTTAAGAAACGCTCTGATGTTGTATTACTAAAGTGTGTAAGTTTGCAAGAAGCCAAGACGATCATGGCTGAGGTGCACGAAGGGATATGTGGAGCTCATCAAGCTGACCAAAGGATGAGATGATTAATTATTAGAAGTGGATATTTTTGGCCAAAGATGGGAGAATTATGCGTTCAGTATGCAAAGAGTTGTTTAACATGCCAAAAGCATGGTCCAATACAAAGGGCGTCAGCACGAGAGATGACACCTATTATTAAACCTTGGCCGTTCAAGGGTTGGGCGATAGACTTGATAGGGAAGATTTATCCCCCATCGTCCAAGCAACATACTTTTGTTATAGTTGCAACTGACTATTTCACTAAGTGGGTAGAGGCGGTACCTTTGAAAGAGATCACCCAGAAGAATTTCATAGAGTTTATCCGTGATCACATCATTTATAGGTTTGGGATTTCACAAACGTTGATGGTAGATCACGAAACATCTTTGAATGGAGATCAAGTGAACAAATTTTTGAGTGAGTTTAGAGTTAAATTAGTAAACTCCACACCATACTACGCTCAATCCAACGGACAAGCAGAATCTTCTAATAAGATTCTAAAAAATATCATCAGAAAGATGATAGATGAAAATGTCAGAAATTGGCACGAATGTCTGAATAAGGCCTTATGGGCTTATAGAACATCACCTCGGTCAAGTACCAAAGTTACTCCTTTCCAATTTGTTTATAGACAGGAGGCTATTTTGCCTATGGAAATCAACGTGCAATTGATTAGAGTGTACTTGCAACATAAGTTGAATGATGATGAGTATACAGAATCACTAGTTCAAAATTTATTGGGGTTGGATGAATTAAAGTTGGACGTTTTAGATAGATTGCAAGTCCAAAAACAAAGAATGGCTAAGTTTTATAATAAAAAAGTTATAGCCAAGTCGTTCAGCCTAGGTGAACTAGTTTGGAAGACGATACACCCTTTGGATAGCAAGGATCCAAAGTACAGAAAGTGGTCGCCCAATTGGGAAGGACCATACAAAATAAACAGTGTGTTGCCCAATGGAGCGTATCATTTGGAAGATTTAGATGGTACCAAGCACGTGAGATTCATTAACGGCAAATATTTGAAAAAATATGTTCCTTTTTTATGGGAATGTGAACAGATAAAAGCATAATCAAAATATGTTGAACGATTAAGGATAACAAGGTCAGAGCGAAATACGTTCAAATAAAGTCCTTTATTATCAAACATTCATTACAAAGATGCAAAAATACAAATAACGGATGCTCTACAAACTACAATTAAAAGCAAGCTAAATCTCCTGGTTGATCGCTGAGTAGGAGGGTGGACTAGCCTCGCACCGCCTTCCTAAATGCATTGCTGCAATGGTGAGATCGCCGAGTAAGAGGGTGGACTGGCCTCATCACCTTCCTAAATACATCGCTGCAATGGTGGGCAAAGAGGCTGAAAAGCACTCTCAGCAAGCAAGGTGGCCCGCAAGCATCCCAAAAATTGCTTTCTATTATCATCTCTTTGTAAAGGATGAAGAGACGATGGGAAGAACTTTGATACTGGTCAAAAAATATTTCCTATACCTCCCACATCAAAGGTGACATCAAGGCAAATAGTAAAATGAGCGGACCAAACAATCCATTTTTATAGAACGACGAAGGTTTCGGATTGATTGTCAGAATGCCAAACAATGACAGCAAATTGATTTCGAAGGAGAAAATGAAGATGAAGATGGAAGATGGAAAGTGCGAAGCATACGTGGAATTATAGGGGGTGGAGATAAAGAGACAAAATATGAGCAGCCACATTCTGCCTAGCAAATGGAATTAAATAGTCCAAAGTCTTGGAAAAAGTGGTGGAAATATCAAAAGAAAATGTGCAAGATTTTTAGCACAATGCAGTTAAATGCTTGAAGAATTGACGATTAAAAGACAAACGTCAAATAAATGCACAAGACGTTAACATATATGTTCATTAATGATGAACAAAGTTACAAAGGGAAAATCAAATGCAAAATTACAAAAGAAAAAGGCATCATATGTCTTAATTACAGTCCACCCCAAACTTAACGAATTCATTCCCTAAGTTTTTCCCAATCCTCGTTCTGCCGAGAGGAAGTGATGTTCAATTCGGCCACGACATCATCATCAACTTCCAACTTCTTGTACTGCTCAACCAAGGACATAGTTCGCTCAATTCCCCGGGAGGCGTTGCGCTTTTTAGCAGCCATTCTCGCCTTGCAGTCGTCCATTTTGGCTTGAAATTCCTTCATCTGAGCAGCCAGACTAACCATCAAAGAGTCTTCAATCATGACTTTGGAAGAGATTTCTTTCAACTCATCCTCAGCCTTGTTGATCTCCAGACGCAAAGACTCTTTTTCAGATACGGCGCGAAGATATTGAGTACTTTTGGCCTTTAGTTCAGCATTCTTGGCCAGCAAAAAAAGGACCTCGGAGTGGATGACTTTCAACGTCGCTTTAAAATCGGCAGAAAGATTGAGCGACGGAAGTGTCAGTGCTTGCTCCAACTTCGCATTCAAATGCTCAAGTTTATCCTTGTGTCTGGCAGCACTAGCCCTACCAATGTCCATATCCATGAAGGACACGTACTCAAATATCGACTGCTTGAGGAACTTCAAATCTTCCTCTGAAGAAGCAGTAGGACGATCAGATGGAGCAGGGCGAGATGTCTTGACTTGCCCCCAGGAAGCGAACAAGTCTTGGATAGAACACACATCTTGTCGACATCCTGCAAAGAAAATTGCCAATATTGAAGATTCTCACTACAACGAACGAGATGGAAATAAAAGTGAAGCAAAAACTACCTCATCAACAATCGTGGAAGATGGCCTATCCTCAGCCAAGTCTGCCACTTGTGACTCTTCCATTCGTGAGAACTTCCCCTTGTCTGAGCGAAAAGATGTTGCCACAACGGGTAGACTCATAGGAGTATTTGCAAAACTCAAGAGCAACAAATCAGAAACCAACAGCACAAGCAAAGGTAAGGCATCAAAAAACTGAATTACCTTCTGCTTCGATGTTTGGGGGGTTGACGCCCTGGGAAGAAGGTGGCTCATCCATGGGTTGTGACGAGGATTCTGGGACTGAAGGTGTCTCTTTAAGCGTAGTCCCCTCATCAACCAGTTTGGATGAAGCAGCCTCAGCAGAGGATGATGGAGTAGGAGCTGCCGATGCCAAAGCCTTTAAAGGAGAGGCTAAACTTTTCTGAGAAGTCCAAATAAATCATCAACACACAGAATAGTTTCAAGTATGAAAAAGTATGCTTGTGAGTACACCAATTTAATTACCTTCCTCCTGATGATAAGAGGGGTATCATCATCATCATCATCAACATCATCCTCCAGAATAGGAGATGCTGAGACTGGTCGTTTGCAGTTTGGGGCACTCTTGGCTGTAGTAGGCTTGGCAGGGAGAGAAGAAGATGGACGAGCAGACTGTTTAGCGCGACGAGGAGGAGAAGGACTCTGGATGGACAAAAGATTGACTAAAACAGGAGGAGGGGAAGAAATGCTTGGCTGTTCTAGTGAATAAAAGGCACGATTGACATCAGTCGCAAACAATCTGTGCTTCACTGACGGCCAGAGCTGTTCAAGGAGAGGATGGATGGCGTGGCTAGAATTGAAGGGGGCTAATGAAAAATAGCTTGTTAAAAGAAGATTGCGAGCATTTATAGCCTCTGCCTCCACCTTATTAATAATATGAAAGCAGTCGATCAAGTTCCTTGAATAGCAAGGAGGAACAGGCCAAGTTTGACCGAAATCAAGTTGGCGAGAAAAAATTGGAGAGCATAAATTTCTACCCCTGTCTTGGCATTGGTCCTAGTTAAAATATCATGAAATAGCCCCCTCCCGGTTAAAAACTGGATCCAAATGAGCAGGGAGGTGCTCGCGCTGTCTATAGTGGAGGGGGGATGCACATAGTTTGGAGTCAAAAAAGGAGGAAAAGGAAAAAAGGAATGGATTGAATCCAAAGAATAAAAGAATGAAAAAATGTCTATTCTAGACATATTTACAAGAGCCAAGGGCTCAATGGCTAGCCCATAGCAGCTAGCAGAGGAACGAGAAATTGATGGAGCACCAAGCAGTGGAAAATAGGATCTCAACCACAGTTGAGTGAATCAAAGAGGTCCACTACCAGTGGGAGATGCACCATTCTTCAATTGGGTTTGAAGAGAAGCCATGCCTCTATAAAGGGCAGCCAAAAAGAAAGAACATAAATTCAAAGGCCTGCCACGCGCTAGTTCATGCGCTATGGGTAAATAACTCAGGGAAGGCTTTATGCTTGGCACACACAAAACATATTTACAAAGCCAAACTAGAAGAAAATCCAGTCGCTCAGTATGGGAAGGCTCAGCGCTCAAATGATTGTGAAGGGTTTGCAGGTTTGAATAAGACTTGGTGTAGTCTTTACCAAACTTTGGAGCGCCACCAGAAACCAAGATACTAAGAAAAATGGTGTCGTCCAAAGGTGATAGATTCACTAGGGCCCCAACATCCCTTAAAGTAATAGACATGGGGCCAAGAGGGAAAATAAAGGTATTATACTCGGAAGACCAAAAACTCAAAGCGATAGAAAAAAGTGCTGAATCAAAAGTAGGGGGTCGAATAGAGATTTTTAACAAATCAGAAATCCTAGCATTATCAAAAAGTACCTTAGTAGGACCATGGCCAACAAGACGAGCATGCCACCTACGGAAAGCTACATTAGATTTAGGCCAAGTGCGAATACCTCTTTCGCGAAGTTACCCCAACGGCAGAGAGTTTAGAAATGGAAGGTCTTGAGTACAAGGAAACAACTAACCCACCGCCGCCTGTTTGACTGCCTCTGCATTGTTGAAGAAAGGACCTAGATAGAAATCATTGAGTTCGACATTGGTGGGCGCGAGAAAACTCGGAGTTATGTATGGACGACTCAGAAGTTTCTGAAAGTTGTCAAAACTAAAGGAGTCGCCAGCTTGAGATTGTGAAGTACCCATTAGAGATGAAACGGAGTTTTTTCAGAGTTACGTAGCAGGTAAGCAAAAGATGAACAATAAATCATGGGAGAGACACGAAAAAGTAAGGCATGATTTAATGGTGCAGTGAAATGGCATGTTTGGGGGTTATAAGAGTTTGCAAAACGTCGCACCTTTTCAAGCTATGGAAGAAAACAATGATTGAAATTCTTGGTAATTTCGAATGTTGCTGGAAACACAAAGTGAATATGGAAAAATTTAATAATTGGTATTAATTCTGCCATATTGAGGGGTAATTGTTGACACATAAAAATTCAGCCCAAATCGAACGACCCAAGGAATGAAGCCCAATTGGAGGACCCCTAAATCAGATAGCCCAAAGAACGAAGCCCAATCAAATAATTCAAGATGAAGGCCCAAATAGGGAGGCCCAAGAACGCGGTAACGCTATCGCCCAAGTTTGTAAGTCGCCCAGAATCTGAGCGAATGGAGTGCCATGCAGTCGCCCAGAGCTGTTACTCTATTCTCGCCCAAACCTTCAAGTCACCCAAGGTCTTAGCAAACATAAAGCGTTGTGGTTATCAAGAAGTGCAGTTATCAAAGTAGTTATTAAAGCAGCCCTATCACGTTCCACGATTCAAGGAATTCAATCGAAAATGGTTGAATGACGAAGAGTAGTGGCAGCAGTTAAAAAAGGCAGTTTCATGACAAGCTAGCCATTACGAGGAAAGTGGGCAGTTGTAGAACAATCAAGCAGTTTTTAGGCGGTTGATCACAAAGAGATCATCCATGGAGTATAAAAAGGAGAAAAGACATAGAGCAAAAGATCGAATCAAAAACTCTCGAACAGAGAACATGTAATTTTAAATTCCTTAGCTTAGACTTAAACACTTTTTTCAGTAAATCGTGTGCTTGCGCTCCTTGGAGGCATTTTGTTTTTGATTTCCAATTGTAAAGTCATCGCC
>NW_019229835.1:272191-286107 GCF_002742605.1 Olea europaea var. sylvestris
CACCAAATTATGTATCAGTTTAAGAGAATACCCTCTTCTGCAAATGCTCGGTTTCAGCAAGTATCAGTTCATGCTGTCAAAGTGAAAAAATATTAACCATTAAAAATTAGTATGATAAAAGAAAAATGAATATATAAGGTATAACACTTTGGTTGATAAATCATATGTTTTAGATAGATAATCAATTCATCTTGTACATTTCATTTTCACTATATAATATATGACTAACTGTTTACCTTCTTGGATCTGATTCTAGTTATGCCTCGTTCGAGCCTGCTTTCCAGCTGCTTTAACTCCTTCACATTCAAAGACCCCAACCCCTCACCCATGAGATGTCTGAGAAGAAGAATGTAAACTTTTGGTGCCATTCTATTGACTATACATAATTATTCCTGCTACTTAGACATATGGTATTGCTAGGTCTAAAGATATAATTGGCGATTCTGTGGATAAAAGGACTAAATTGTAAATTTGTAAAAGTCAGGGACTCAATTGTACAATGTTATAAAAGTCAGGGACTTAGGGTGCAATTTAGCAAAGCTAGACGGTAGGGACTAGGGTTTGAGTGTTTGGTTCAAATAAAGGTCGCGGCGCCGAATATTCGCTAGCTGTTCGTCCGACCATCGCTCAAGCGAGAGGAAGCAGAATGGTCGTCGCTTGCTCGTCGCTTGATGTTCGCTCGAGCGAAGTAGCGTTGCTCGCTATTCGCTTGCTTTTCGCTGGAGCGACGGTGTTATATGAAAAATCGTATTTTCGATTTCTGAAAAGTTTGACACGGCTTATGACTCCTAATTGCCCCTAACTATAAATACAAAGGTCGTGAACGTGAAAGAGAGATGACCATATTGTGCTTTACATAGATATCATCTTTAATATTCTCTCAAGTGATCCAAGGCAGAACTAAACAAGGAATTCATCCATAAACACCTTATGATCCGGGCAATCCACTGTTAGGGAAAACATCACTATTTGTGAAGACAAAACACCTGGACTTCTTCATCTGTTGAGGAAGTGACTCTCTCATTGGGAGATTGAGAGAGGTGGACGACAAGCGTAGGAACTGGACAAGAACAGGAGGTTCTTGGAATTCCACTTGGTGATACAATCAATTAGAGGCTAGAATGTTGTATTAGACAGCAGATTGGGCTGTAGGAGGTAGATCGAGAAGCTAGTAGGAGACTAGCAGTATCTACGGTAGTAGATCGTGAGACTGGAACAGCGGATCTAACTTGGTACGGAGTTTGACATAACTTGTACTGGCGGGATTGGTATAGTGGAAACTATTGGCTTGGTCTCGGAGTTTTACCCACGTTGGGGTTTCTCCGTCATCATATTGTGAGTTGGTGTTGTTACTGTTTTATTTACTTTACGAAAACTGACAATTCAACGTAGGCTTAATTGGACGTGTATATTTAATCACCTAGACAACAATTAATTTGTGACTTGTTAATGCTAAAATTTGAATTTGACATAGTAAAGCATTCCCATGAATTTTTAAGTGGTTGTAGAACGTTCCCTGAACTTTCAAGTGGTATTAGAGCCTAAGTGCGAATCCTGACCTTACATTAGTCTAGATGAGTATGTCGTTGAATGTGCCACCCCACTTTGATGGGAACAATTATGCGTATTGGAAGGTGAGAATGAGGGCGTTTTTGAAATCCTTAGATGAGGGTGTTTGGCAGATTGTGGTAAATGGTTGGTCAGCCTCTAGTACCACAATAGATGATGTAGTCACTCTTACCCCTGTTAAGAACTGGTCTAGAGCTCTATTGGATAGCTGTAATTTAAATATTAAAGCCCTTCATGCCCTATTTATGGCAGTTTCTCCTGAGGAGTTTAGGAGAGTATCCATGTGTGAGGTAGCAAAGGAAGTTTGAGATACTTTAGAAACCACACATGAGGAAATTCAGGTAGTTAAAAGTTCTAAGCTGCAGATGTTGGCCACTAGGTTTGAAGAGATAAGAATGAGAGATGATAAGATGTTTGATGTCTTTTATGCGAGCTTAAATGACATAGTAAATTCGTCTTTCAACCTAGGTGAGAAAATCTCTCAGACTAAGATAATGAGAAAGATTCTTAGATCCTTACCTGAGTGTTTTAGGCTTAAAGTCACGACAATTGAGGAGAGTAAGGACATTGACACTATCAAGGTAGAGGAGTTAGTTGGATCCCTCCAGACCTATGAATTGGCCTTAGACAATCCAGTTAAGGAAAAATCCATAGCCTTCAAAACCGTTAGGAATATTCGGATGGAATCTTCTAATTCTGATTCACCCAATGATGAAGAGATGACCTACCTAACTAAAAAATTTCAAAAAATATTTAGGAATAAGAAGAAGCCTCAAGAAAGATAAAGAGGGTACCCGAGTGAATCTATGAAGAAATCTAAATCCATGAGATGCCATAACTGTCGTGATTTTGGTCATGTGAGGAATGAGTGCCCTAGTGCTAAGAGATTTGAATAGAAGGCTATGAATACTACTCTCACCGATGACGAGTCTAGCTCGAAAAATCAAAGTGAGAAATCCACCCGTGAGGAGAGTGTAAAATATGTGGGCTTCGTTGCCAGGGGTAAAAGTGGATCCGATCAAGGGAGTGAAAAGACAGAGGACTTAGATAGTAGTGAAAATTCAGGTGATGAGAGTGGAAGTGTGTAAGATCTAGAAACAGCCTATGATAGGATGTATGAGGAAAGCCTCGAGATCTTAGCCACTAACCAGGCAATGAGCAAGAAAGTGAAAGAGCTTAAGCTAGAGAAGGAACAATTAAAGGCCCGTGTTAGTGATCTCACCAATAAAAATGAGATGTCCTCTAGGAGAGTAAGTGAGCTGACCATTGTGAATGAAACCTTAGCTATTTAGGTTAAACACCTTGAGAGTGAGCTAGAGTTGTCTAGGTCTCAGTTACTTGCCTTTTGTAGTAGTTCTGAAAGGTTAGATAATATTCTAGGAATAGGCAAGCCGGCTGGTGATAAGGAAGGTCTAGGTTTTGATTTGAATGTTGTTAGTACATTACAGACCACCTTTGTTCGTGCTACTAACCAGCCAAACATTGTGACTAACCTCATACCAAATGTTGTGGAAACTTCAGGACGTAGGTCTACCAGATTTCGTAGGACCCGTCGGCATAGGAATAGAAATCAGCGTAAGCATACCATAGGTCCTAGGTTTATCCCTACATATTTTCACTGTGGAGAGTTATGTCACATTTGCCTTAAGTGTCATCACTACCTGAACAATAGGAAATACTTGAACTTGAAAAAAAAAAATCAGGTGTCTATTGGTCAGATTGGATTCCTTGCTGATCAAGTGAATCGTTTGACTCAATTGGTGACACAGCTGCCTGGAAACAATTCTCACTCTAGATAGGTTTGGGTGAAGAAAAGCGATCTTCCAAATTTGGTTAGAGATCGTGGTGCTCTTAAAGGAAAGAGCACTTATATACTTACTTGATTAGGTATTTTTGATGCATGCTTGGCTCTTAATTGACATATAGTTGTTGCATGCATCACATGTATATTATTTATTTTTGTTTTATTATTTTTCATGCATGTACATTTTTACCTACGAGTTTTGGCGCATGCATGTTTATTTTTGTCTTTGTGGGCTTGATTTTATTTTATTTTGTGTGTGGAGCATTCATTTTAGGAAAAATGAAAAATACAAAAACATTGAAAAATTGAAAAAAGACAAAAATAGTTGGTTATAAAAATTTCTACAGCATGACACATGACTTAGAGCTTGTACGTTGTATCATGTAGGAGTTAAAATTGATAAGCTGTAGAATAATTTTCGTTGTTTGATTAGGTCTAGTTGGATTAATATGTATAAGTGTCTTCATGTACCATCTGCATTGCACATACTATGAATTTATTAGTGGGAGGCTATCGCGTGTGTGCGATTTGGGATGACTATCACATGTTGATGGGGTGACTTTGAATATGAATTGACCAATTTCTGTAGACCTTAACCAAAAATTTTTCCCAAATTTTAAATGCTCATATCTTAATATTCTTCTTCGGAGTCTATTTGACTCGAGCAATTAAATTTGCGGGGTATCTTAAAACCTGATGCCTATGGTCAACTGACTTGGGTTAACAGATCATCTTAGTTGCCTAATGGAGAAGAACCTGCATTTAAGATGAAAAATTAATGAGCTGGAGAAATGAGCTCACAAAATTAAAATTTGGAGTCCTGCTTACATTAGATCAGTGACACTTTACACATATGAGTCATTTATATTATTACTTCATTCTGGACTGAACTAAGTATGTGGGAAGTTATACTACTTGTTGATTTTGCTTTTGCATGCTATCAATTGCATTTTTTATTATTATGTGTTATTGCTTGACTTGGCCTTAATATATGTCCCTTCAGCATTTGTGACAAAAAGGAGGAGAGAAATGTGTAACTGGGGGGAGAGAAAAAAATAATGATTGAACATACACATGGGTGAGCGACTGCATATGCATGCACATGACGTCATTGATTGTTATCACTTGCATTAAATTGCTATGTCTAGGGGTCGTTGGGGAGAGAAATAGATACATTTACCTACTGTATAAAAACATGAAAGCTTACAGTAAGGAGGAGCGTTGCATTGCATTCCATATCACATCCATTTGTTTGAGTTTTGATGTTTAGTGTTGTTGGTGTCTTGATTGGCATCAATATCACGTCTCAAACTGTTATGTTGATTTGTGATTAAGAGTTTTAATTAATTTTTATATTTCCTACATCACATGCTTTTACACTGAGTATATGAGTTTGTGGATTTCAAGAAACAAGTGCACGAAAGAATGCAAGACTCAGTGATTGAGTTGACTGGGTAGTTTAGTTTTTGATTGTCAAGTCCTGATTTATTTTTTATTGTCCTGACTTTATTTGTAGAGTTTTGTCACAAAATGTCAAAGGGGGAGTTTGTTAGGTCTAAAGGTGTAATTGGCAATTCTATTGACAAAAGGACTAAATTGTAAATTTGTAAAAGTCGAGGACTCAATTGTACAATGTTATAAAAATCAAGGACTTAGGGTGCAATTTAGCAAAACTAGATGGTAGGGACTAGGGTTTAAGTTTTTGGTTCAAATCAAGGTTGCGAAACCGAAAGTTCGCTAGCAGTTCGCCCTGCCACCGCTCGAGCGAGAAGAAGCAGAATGGTCGTCACTCACTCGCTCGCTGCTCGATGTTTGCTCAAGCAAAGTGGCATCGCTCGCTGTTCGCTTGAGCGACGGTGTTATATGAAAAATCGTATTTTCGATTTTTGAAAAGTTTGACACGGCCTAGGACTCCTAATTGCCCCCAATTATAAATACAAAGGCCATGAACGTGAAAGAGAGATGATCATATTGTGCTTTACATAGATATCATCTTCAATATTCTCTCAAGTGATCTAAGGCAAAACTGAACAAGAAATTCATCCATAAACACCTTGTCATCCGGGCAATCCACTGTTGCAGAAACATCACTATTTGTGAAGACAAAACACCTGGACTTTTTCATTTGTTGAGGAAGGGACTCTCTCATTAAGAGATCGAGAGAGGTGGACGACAAGCGTAGGAACTGGATAAGAACAGGAGGTTCTTGGAATTTCACTTGGTGATACAATCAGCTAGAGACCAGGATGCTGTACTGGGCAGCAGATTGGGCTGCAGGAGGTAGATCGGGAAGCTAGCAGGAGACTAGCAGTATTTACGGCAGTAGATCGTGAGACTGGAACAGCGAGTCTGACTTGATACGGAGTTTGGCATAACTTATACTGGTTGGATTGGTATAGTGGAAACTACTGGTTTGGTCCCATAGTTTTACCAACGTTGGGGTTTCTCCGTCATCATATTTTGGGTTGGTATTGTTACTGTTTTATTTACTTTACGCAAACAGATAATTCAACATAGGCTTAATTGGACGTGTATGTTTAATCACCTAGACAACAATTAATTTGTAACTTGTTACAATTAATTGTATTAATTCCACACGTAAGGTCAAACGGTAAATTGGAACGTAAATTTGGTAATGCTAAAATTTGAATTTGACATAGTAAAGCGTTCCCGTGAATTTCCAAGTGGTTGTAGAATGTTCCCGGAACTTTTAGGTATGATCCATGATGTATAGTTGCAGGAGAATTTAAACCATATAAAATACAAAACATACAAAAATTTAAAACTCCTCAGTATTTTCTCTCTAATTTAGTTTGTATCAAGCTAACGCAACTAACATGTGAAAGAGTCAAATGTTGCACGTGTTTGTTTCCTATTATGATCATTTGTAGGAAGGAAATTCTTTTCAAGGATTACGATTTTTGCTCAGTTAAATGGTGAGTTTACCTGTTGGAGCTCTGAAGCATCTGTATTTGCTGGCGCAGCTTCTTCGACTCTTGTTGGTAGAACTGTAATCAAGTCATAAAATGAAACATTACCAAAAATAATAATAATAATAATAAAAATTGGATATCCTCATATATACTCCTTTCTCGTTGATATTTTCTGAAAACAAAAAACAAATCTCTTTGAAATTATAAGACGGTGCATTCTTATCGACAAATTCACAAAAGAATTATTAACAAAAATAAGAGAATCAGATACAGGAGGTACATAAGAAATTAAATTTTTATTTTTTAATGACTCGTATGTCCATCCTGAATTATCTGTGTGCGTGTCTATTATTTTTTATTACAATCTCATTTTACCTGAGCGTTAATCTCCTGAGTAGTGTATGCATTTGCACTGTCTGAAGTTGATTTCTTGTATCTGTCTATAGTTGTCCTAATGCTGTAGATAGAAAGATATATATTCAACACATATATTCGAAAATATACATAAAATTGGAGAATCACCATTAGCTCATTTACATACACATGCATCATTCGTATATATGAATACAGTGTACATGCATATTCACCAGAAAATCAACAAAAAGTTATCTAAATAATTCATCAACCTACGTCGTTTGTACTATGAAAGTGCATAATGAGAAAATCAAATGCATAGATGCTCACTCGGGGAATATTTGGCAAGCAATACAAATATTTTAGATAATTTATCATTATCGTTCGTTCACGTGTTACTCTAATAACGAAGACCTGAACATTTTCGTTGTACCAAAATAGAGGGAAAAAAAAAAAGAAAAAAAGAAAAAAAAAAGATGGAAGTGGCTGAAGGTGGATAACTTATCTATGTGAATTAGATTTCTAAGATGTTTTCATAAGCATTTGGTTGACCCAAGTGTCAAGAGATGTGAAACAAAATCAAGGAGTCATCGAAATATGTGGTTGACGAATTCAAACTATGGAAGCTAGATCTAATCCACCAAGAATAGGTATTTCAATCTGCACATCTCATCAATCTACTGTTTGGTACATATCCTTTGAATTTTATTTTTTATTTTTTCAAAATTCATTCTCAATTATGCATTCTTTCGATAAATTTTTTTACATACGGACTCATAATTTTTCATACTTTTTAACTTTACATTCTTAAAAAAAAAAAAAAAAAAAAAAAAAAAAAAAAAAAAAAAAAAAAAAAACCCATACTTTAAACAGGCCTGCAACTTCTTCCAGCTCTAATAACTTCTTTCTTAAGACCGAACCAAACAGGGAAGGAGATTTATTAATACGGCCCTGCTACATGTACACCGAGCCTTACAACTCGGTGTTCAATGGGCATTATTCTTATTAATAACTTCATAAATTTTGCTTTAGAGAATTGGGAATATTAGTTATGTCTCTAAAATGGTGCGAGAGGTGATGTCACTTTAGGGCAGACAATACTGAAAAGTCATTAGGACGATAATATTTTCTCTATGATATGCACACACAAAAAATTCAGGATTATGTATCTGCCTCTTCTGATAAGTCTCTGTGATGAAATTCAAAGTTCATTCAAATCGTTCATGCTTTTAATTACCTTCGAGAAATTGATATAAGCCAATAACAATCATGCTTAAATATTGTTAGAATATCTTATATTTTTCTCAAACTCTAGAATTAAATTTGAAGCACATATAACGCTTCTTCCAATCTTTTATTAGAATTGGATTGTGACTCAAATTCTTATTGAGTATTTGATTAGAAATGTTGTTGAAAGAGTATTGAGAGTTGTAGTAAATTTGAAGATGTTTTGAAGCAGTTCAAAGTGATTTTGACTCATATTTCATCCCAAATTCTCCATTATTGATTTTATCCAATGTATTGCGACTTCACATTAAATTGAACTTTTCATTATTAATTTTCCTAGTATGTTAGGAATTATTTTGTTATAATTATGTGGTTTACAATACATATTGGAATTCACCAATTGTCGAATTAGTTATTAGTCTTAAAAGATTGTTAGTAATTTCTTACTATTCATTATAGTGAATTCTTCGACTCCGTCCATAGTTTTCTCGGATTTGGGTTTCCACGTAATTTTTTTTTTGTGATCCATTATTTTCATATGGCTCATATTATTCTCGTCTTTAATTAGTTGACCGGGTTATCAACAAATTGGTATCAGAGCTATTCTGCTTTCAATAAAGGAATTTCAAATCTAGTCCGAATTATAATAAGTGGTATTAGAGCCAAGGTATTTTAGCAGTTTCTTGGGAGGTCTAAATTGGTTACTAAAATGAGATTTGAACAAGGTAAATTATTTTAGGGATGACAATTTTGAAATTTGAAATTCTGCTTTTGGATCGCAACAAGAAATTTTGTTGTTGCAAATTTTATTTTATTTTAAATTTTTTGGATTTTTGAGGAGAATCAATGTAAGGATTGGTTATATATCTTTGGATGCTACTGCAGCTTATGCTTCAATAAGTGATAACTCTTGTAAAGTTGGTTGTGATCGGGTTGCTTGTGATGATTCGAGTAATGATATTGAAGAACTTTCCAATAGCTCTGGTGGAACTAGTTGTGATCTTGTTGTTCATGTTGCTCGTGGTATTTCGAGAAGGTTTGGTGACTCAATTGGATCCGATAATGAACGGAATGATTTAAGCAGGTTGGCGGGCATGGTAATTCTGCTGGTAAGCAGAGCTTGAAATTTGTTCACGATTGTTGAGTATACCGGTATGGACATGTAGAAGAGGTAGAGTAATTTGGAGGAGTTTTTTGTTTGGAGAATTTTGTTGGAATTGATGAGTTAAGTTTTATTTATTGCAGTGGAATTCGTGTCAAGGTGGAGTTTGGTAGAATTGACTTTTGACCCGAATTCTTATTAAGTATTTGATTGAAAATATTTTTGAAAGAGTATTGGGAGTTGGCAATAGATTTGAAGATGCCTTGAATGGATTCAAGATGAATTTGACTCTTATTTTATCCCAAATTCTTCATTATTGGTTTTACCCATTGTATTGAGACTTCACTTTATATTAAACTTTTCATGTATTAATTCTCCTGTTATGTAAGGATTCTTTGGTTAAAAATATATGTTGTACAACACAAATTGAATTAACCAATTGTCCAAATAGTTATTGGTTCGAAGATATCATTTATAATTTTTTTAATATTGATTATAGTGAATCTCCGCATCTACACGTGGTTTTCCCATAGATAGGTTTCCACGTAAGTTTTATTTATTTTGTAATCCATTATTTTCATATTGCCCGTATTATTCTCATCTTTTATTTGACGGGACTTTCAACAAATTGGTATCAGAACTATTCCGCTTTCAATAAAGAGGTTTCAGGTCTAATCCGAATTATAATGTCCTTGAAGAATAAAAGGAAGTTCAAATATTTTTATGTTTAAGCTACTAAATTGTCCCCCTGAAAATTAAATTGGAAGCTCATTTTCACACATGTTTAATTCATAAACATAATTAGTCAAACTTACTTTTTATCCACATAATTGTTTGTATTGAATAAAAAAGTATATTAAGAATACACACTAATCAAGTTGACCATGAACATGAAACGTATTAGATACAGAACATATGTATTTATTATACATGATAAATATAATATTAATTTTAGAATTCACACATATTCGTTATAAAAAATGTTGTATTAGATATTATTCAAGCGAGTGTTGAACATAACTGCGTTGAATGAAACTATCGTAGGTGATAAACACATCAATCATTTGTCCATAACTGATCATAAGAAATACTCCTCACCCTGCACCCCCACACGCACATATATATAGAGATATTAAAATTCAACTCTTCTACACTACCAGAACGATGAGTCACAGAATTAATACGGACTAGGGTGGGAGATTTTTTTTGGCATTTTTTTAACAAAGCATGGGCTCCACAGACATAAGTCTCTTCTGGTAAAATTTTGTGAGAATATTTCTATACAAATAAAATAATACATTAAAATTTTATCTTTCTTCTGCTTCTCACAAAAAATAAAAAAAATAAACCCTAGAATCTTGGCTTTCTGTGAGTAACATAGAAAATGAAAGACACAGAACTTTAGACTTTTGAAAGCTATAATCTTTTTACTGACCAAAAAAACTGCTGCTGGGTACACAACTTCAGTTTACAAATACTGTCAAAAGATTAGGGTGCTTTGTAAAGCTATAATTGGAAACATTGAAAACTGAAAACCAACGCAAACTGGAATTCACAAACAACATAAATGTGAAAGAATTTAGTGCTGTAGCCTCTTAACTGCAGTTGTGTAATCTTTGTCTTGGATGATGTGCTCAGCATTATCATTTTTCACTTTATTCACATATATTAATTATTTTTAAAAACAGATCCTTGATAATGAAAATAATAATCATTTTAAACAGCATTCTTAATACAAAAACAAGTCAATATTCGAAGTAAACAACTATTATTATCTGGTTAGATAAAAATGTAAATCACAAAAGAAAAAGGGAATAGTTATCTCCTAACAGAGAAAAATGATGGCATGCGACGATCAGCAGCAATTTTGTTGCATAAACAATCAAGAATCCCTTATATTCAGTAACTTTTTCTTTTCAAAATTTGAAGGATATATACATATTGAGACAGATGTTTTAAATTTTATCTCAGTAAAAAGAAGTAATGAAAGATAAAACTTTATTCTACTTTTTCCATTCAATTCTGATTCAAACTCTGTGAGAGCTAGCTTGCAGAAAATTTCATAATAATAAGCTCTTTTTCTTCTTGGTTTTCAATGATCTCGGTATTGTAACAGCATGCATTTAAAGCAAAAACATGCGTCGCGTCTGTTTATGCATCTGCCAGTTCATGATCCATGTACGTAGTATACTAGTTCACAAAATAAATAAAGTACAGCTTGCTTGACTATGGAATCCTATCAAAATTTTCAATAACAGGGAAAAATTCTTAATGAATATACATTAAATGAGCAAGTCACACTTTCCTACAAATTCTATGTAAGTCATAAAGAAATGAGTCGAGAAACTTACCAATTGTTGGCATACTCATAGACCCGTCCACGGCTAGAGAAAACAATCAGTGCAACTTCAGCGTCACAGAGGACAGAAAGTTCATAGGCTTTCTTTAGTAGTCCATTCCTCCGCTTGCAGAATGTGACCTGCCGATTGGTGTTGTTCTCGATCCTCTTGATCTCAATCTTTCCTCTTCCCATTTTGTAAAACCCTACTAATTCAAAACAAATTTCCATGAAACTTTTTTCTTAAATTCTCCAAGAATCTCTACAAATTTACACTACCAATTATTTATAATTTCAATAATAAAGCTAACAGTAATTGTAAGATCATGGGAAAATTAGGGCTTTTTCAATCACGCTGATTGAGGATTTCAAAGATCTGTAATTATAAACTTAAAATGATCACATATTGGCAGCCAAACACCCATAAGGACGTCGAGATCTAAAGATATGATTAAAAAACATGCAGTTTTTGAGTGGAATTTTATACACGAGATGATGAAGGACTTTTACGTGGAGATCTATAGAAGTTAAATAAACAAAGCACACAGAAACATCGAGAATATGAAACTCTTTGTCGAAGAAAGGAATTCAAATTAAAATCAAAGCTATTCACAAAGCAGGATACAAGAGATCTTGAAAACAGCTCAAAATTAATCCAAAAAATTGCAAATGATGACATACACCAGCTGAAAATCCCTGTATGGAGAAGATCTTGAACTGTTCTACCAAAAAATTATATAATATATATGTATGTGTGCATATATATATATATATATATGTATATATATATATATATATATATAAACCAAAAGAAGCAGTAGAAGAAAAGCATGGGAATTTGCCGATCAACATTTTCGGATCATCAGGCCGAAAAATCAAACCTTGATCTATATAATATGTCCCAAGATATATGACGAATGTAATCGTAGAAAATTTGGAAGATGCAAGTTTAAGAAAAACTTGAAATTTTTATGAATATTAATTAGAGAAATTGAGATAATTCTGTATGTAGCCAAGTTAATAATCATTTGTACTTGAAACATTAAAAAGAAAAAGAATCATACTGATTCAAAATATATCTTTGAATGATTAGAAAAACAAAAACATTTCTTGGAAACATGTTACCCACTAGAGAGAACCTTTAGGGATAAAACGTTTCATTTTTTATGTTGAAAAAGAAAAGCTCATCTGGTTTCTGGGTGCAGATCTGTGCTTGAACAAGAGTTCCATACACAAAACTGCACCGTGCCGTAATTAACAGAGGGAAAATGTTAGGATCATTTATAAAAAAAAAAAAAATTAAGTTCCCCTAAGAAAATGATCTTCTTGCCTCACAGACCTTGCTTCTTTGGAAAATATTTCTATTTTCCGGCGAGTTGAATGGTTTCCGAAGCCTACACGGATTTCTAAGAATCCCTTCAAACTCACCCTCTCAGCCCTTAGTTTTTTATCTTTCTTTCTTTGTATAAGCCTAGCTTTTACTTAGCCAGGCATATCTGTATATGTTATTTGAGATAGAGAGAGAAAGGGAAGGTAAGCTGGTCAGGAAAAAGACCCGAAGATGGCTTTTTATTTTTAGGCAAGTTATTATTAGCAGCACTGCACTGTATATCTTACCCAAAATTGCTATATCTTTTCCTTTAGCAACTGGACTGAAATGCCCTTAATTATTATTTTGATATATATATACATATACACACACACACACGAACCCTAATTACATGTAAGGGCAAAATGTGCATTCAGTAAAATTGTAAAGTTTTGGCAGATTAGGGTTTGATGCACTCCACGTAAAAGTCACTACACACCTGCATATGGAATTTTCCTGTTCCAGCTATCGTTAATCATGTTTTATTTTCTTTCTAATTACTTATAATTAAGTAGAAAACTCTTAGAAAATCTAATTAAAAAAAAAAGTGCTTTTTGGGGTTTGAAGTTGTAAAGAGATATGCATGCATATGCATGTAAGCATAATCTGTGATTAAAATATAGCTTCTGATCCTACTCGTGACCTCAAACTTTTTACTTTCATTTTCTATTTCTTTTTTCCCTCTCTTTTCCTCTTAGCTTGTACCCGAAATCGATTTTTAATAATTACTCAACAAGCGTCCATCGAAATTCCATAGGATTCTCAATATTTGAGTAATGTATGTAGTACATAGATCCTCCAATCAATATTTTGTAACCTTTGTATTAATTCATAGTAGTTGGATATATTAAATGGACGAAAATTGACACTTTAATTGTTTAGTTAAAGGCTAGAGCGCACGTGAACTTGTTTGTGTTGTTTCTAGAGTTTGAATTCACTCCTTCGAAAACAATCCGACAAAATTACCTGAATGCAAAAATTGATCAACAGGATGCAAAATTGTAATTCAAGCCCACCGATTTCACGATATTTCCTTAAAACGAATTTGCTGCCTTCAATGGTGCTAAAGGCGTCCAGCAATCGTTTCCTAGGATAGAACGAATTTTCGTCTCCTACGGATGCAGCACTGCAGTCTGTAGGAGTTCCAATGAACTCAACGAAATGCTTTTTACTTCGAGACAATATCAGAACGAGAAAGAGAGAAATGAGATTCAAAACAC
>NW_019229835.1:292411-294556 GCF_002742605.1 Olea europaea var. sylvestris
CAAATAAAATAATACATTAAAATTTTATCTTTCTTCTGCTTCTCACAAAAAATAAAAAAAATAAACCCTAGAATCTTGGCTTTCTGTGAGTAACATAGAAAATGAAAGACACAGAACTTTAGACTTTTGAAAGCTATAATCTTTTTACTGACCAAAAAAACTGCTGCTGGGTACACAACTTCAGTTTACAAATACTGTCAAAAGATTAGGGTGCTTTGTAAAGCTATAATTGGAAACATTGAAAACTGAAAACCAACGAAAACTGGAATTCACAAACAACATAAATGTGAAAGAATTTATTGCTGTAGCCTCTTAACTGCAGTTGTGTAATCTTTGTCTTGGATGATGTGCTCAGCATTATCATTTTTCACTTTATTCACATATATTAATTATTTTTAAAAACAGATCCTTGATAATGAAAATAATAATCATTTTAAACAGCATTCTTAATACGAAAACAAGTCAATATTCGAAGTAAACAACTATTATTATCTGGTTAGATAAAAATGTAAATCACAAAAGAAAAAGGGAATAGTTATCTCCTAACAGAGAAAAATGATGGCATGCGACGACCAGCAGCAATTTTGTTGCATAAACAATCAAGAATCCCTTATATTCAGTAACTTTTTCTTTTCAAAATTTGAAGGATATATACATATTGAGACAGATGTTTTAAATTTTATCTCAGTAAAAAGAAGTAATGAAAGATAAAACTTTATTCTACTTTTTCCATTCAATTCTGATTCAAACTCTGTGAGAGCTAGCTTGCAGAAAATTTCAGAATAATAAGCTCTTTTTCTTCTTGGTTTTCAATGATCTCGGTATTGTAACAGCATCCATTTAAAGCAGAAACATGCGTCGCGTCTGTTTATGCATCTACCAGTTCATGATCCATGTACGTAATATACTAGTTCACAAAATAAATACAGTACAGCTTGCTTGACTATGGAATCCTATCAAAAAAATTTCAATAACACGGAAAAATTCTTAATGAATAAACATTTCTTAGCTAGGATACATTAAATGAGCAAGTCACACTTTCCTACAAATTCTATGTAAGTCATAAAGAAATGAGTCGAGAAAGTTACCAATTGTTGGCATACTCATAGACACGTCCACGGCTAGAGAAAACAATCAGTGCAACTTCAGCGTCACAGAGGACAGAAAGTTCATAGGCTTTCTTCAGTAGTCCATTCCTCCGCTTGCAGAATGTGACCTGCCGATTGGTGTTGTTCTCGATCCTCTTGATCTCAATCTTTCCTCTTCCCATTTTGTAAAAGCCTACTAATTGAAAACAAAATTTCCATGAAAATTTTTGCTTAAATTCTCCAAGAATCTCTACAAATTTACACAACCAATTATTTATAATTTCAATAATAAAGCTAAAAGTAATTGTAAGATCATGGGAAAATTAGGGCTTTTTCAATCACGCTGATTGAGGATTTCAAAGATCTGTAATTATAAACTTAAAATGATCACATATTGGCAGCCAAACACCCATAAGAACGTCGAGATCTAAAGATATGATTAAAAAACATGCAGTTTTTGAGTGGAATTTTATACACGAGATGATGAGGGACTTTTACGTGGAGATCTATAGAAGTTAAATAAACAAAGCACACAGAAACATCGAGAATATGAAACTCTTTGTCGAAGAAAGGAATTCAAATTAAAATCAAAGCTATTCACAAAGCAGGATACAAGAGATCTTGAAAACAGCTCAAAATTAATCCAAAAAATTGCAAATGATGACATACACCAGCTGAAAATCCCTGTATGGAGAAGATCTTGAACTGTTCTACCAAAAAATTATATAATATATATGTATGTATATATATATATATATATATATATATATATATATATAAACCAAAAGAAGCAGTAGAAGAAAAGCATGGGAATTTGCTGATCAACATTTTCGGATCATCAGACCGAAAAATCAAACCTTGATCTATATAATATGTCCCAAGATATATGACGAATGTAATCGTAGAAAATTTGGAAGATGCAAGTTTAAGAAAAACTTGAAATTTTTATGAATATTAATTAGAGAAATTGAGACAATTCTGTATGTAGCCAAGTTAATAATCATTTGTACTTGAAACATTAAAAAGAAAAAGAATCATACTGATTCAAAATATATCT
>NW_019229835.1:297204-306254 GCF_002742605.1 Olea europaea var. sylvestris
CGACTAATTTCCCATACATAGGTGTGAGAATTGTGTTCCCCAATTTAAAAGGGCTGGAAATAGAAGTTCACGGATGTTGAGAACTGAACCCATGACCTGTAGCCTTCAAAAACGTGCTTCAAAAATTATAAAAAGGAGAAAACGTGTTTTTGGAATAACACTTTATTAATGGAACTCTATAGCTAGATTGTGATGCGTGGTGATTTCCTGACAAATGGATCTGATTCTAGATCTTTCTATCTACTTAACCATGAGATCTTTGGATAGCTATTCACATTTATTGAGTGGGAGACTTTTCTTCTAGTTTTTCAAGTTTCTCTCTCTCACGTCTTATTCTCTCTAAGAAAAAGTTACTCTCTTCTCTCACTACTAACTCTCAGTTTCGGCCCCTTCATATCTCTCTCTCCTTTGTGCGAAAAGCCCCTTTCTTCTTAGTGAGATTAGGGCTTGATTCTTGGAGTATTTTCTAAAAGAAGAATCTGTTAACATCAAGAAATATTGTAGATCCATGGGGGTATTGTACTATTTCAGTTTTGGATGAGTCGAACCTGTGGGATTCGAGTTTTGCCTCGATTTGGTGATCTCGGCCTCTTCATGTGTGAAGTAGTGGCTGGTTTGTTTTGTTCCTCGGTGGAATGTTATTTGGCTGTGAAAGAAGCACTTGTAGTTGTTATGTGAGAGAGGGCAGTTTAGTTGCTTGTGAGATCTTCGTGATCTTGGCCGGTTCTAGTGTGGAATAGTGGCCCCTTTTTTGGTGTTCTTCATAAGATAAGTCTTTGTGATTTATTACTTTGTAATATTTTGGAACATTATTGCTGCCTATTTTTGGGGCTTTATAGTGCAATCGAGTTTTATTCATTTTAATGAATGCTCAACAGGGGATTAGACGTTAGAAGTGGCCGTCGAACCTTTGGGGATTTGGCCGAAAAATTCTCCCTGTTCATTTTTATTTTCTGCACTTTATTTTCAGTTTATAATTGTGGCTTTGGAATTTTGGTTAATATTAGTATCTCTCGACTTTTCAACGGAACATAGGGTGAAAATTCTAGCAGCCAAGGATTGAAGTTAAAGAGAGACAGATATATGGCCTGTTTGAAAGAATTTATGGCAGCCAAAATAGAGAGAATTGTGCGGGTAAAGAGAGAGTTAAAAAGAGGGAGAAAAAAGGTACGTATATGCATACGTTTCTCTGAGTGTTCTAGCTATGTGTAGTACATAGAGTGTTGATTTTTTGTTTTATTATTATTATTTTGTGGGTGTGTGTGTGTGTGTAAGATTTTTGGGTTAATTGATTCTCATTCTTCCGTAGCAATTGGAGAGTTGATTTCTGGTTTTTTGTTTTTTTGTTCTTGTTTTTGTGTGTATGTGTGTGTGTAAGATTTTTGGGTTAATTGTGTGTGTGTGTGTGTTTTTCTCTTTCTTGCTTATTTTTAATTTTGACATTGTAAAATGTGTTTCATAAAACCCATTTTTGAGAGTGGAAAAATGTTTTTTAATGGTACGTCCACTTGGCATAAATCTATTGGCTTTAAGAGACAATGCAAGATAGGAGACCAGTACGGACCAAAGACGCAAAGTAAGAAGAACAAAAATCGAAGAGAGTTGTAAATGTATAAATTTAGTTGTACATGTATAAATTTTGGACAAATAGGTTACATTTTAAAATTGATTGTGTGATTGAAGATGAAAGATGATACTTATGTTAGAAACATCTGAATAATTGAAGTGCGTGACAAAAGTAATATTATCATAACTATTTTATTACTAATTTATGCATATTTGTATCTTGTTAAAGTAATATTAGCAATAATTTATGCATAAATTGCAATCAAAAGTTTATAGCTTAGATTTATTTTGAATTTATTGTTCAGCAAATATCTTATATTAATTTTATCTTTTCATTTCCAATTAGAAATCAAAATTCACAAAAAACGTTATTAAGATGAAATCTACTTGTACAAAAAAGATATAAAAATAATATTTTTTTTTAAAAACTAAAATGTTTACTTTCTTCCATATTAAAAACTTAGAGAAATAACAAATAATAGTACAAATATAATCATATATACATGGGGGAGAAGGGTAAAATGGAACTTTAGTTCACATTATGGCCCTTGGACATCCGGCTTTGGTTCTTTCATCTTCATTCAACGTCTCAAATATTTGAGCTTGTCATAAGTCGTACTATGAATGGTGCAAGTAATCTTGATGAAGTTCAAGATAGAGTGTGGTGGAGTGAATCACAATGAAGGAATAGTGGTCAAGAGATAATCGTTCTCAATCTCGAACAGAGCAAGATGTGAAGTGCTATTATTGTCACAAGTAGAGACACATTAATCAGAATTATGAGAAATTGAAAAGTATCTTGAAGATTAGAAAAATAAAGTTTCAAAAGGCCTCAGATGTCATCTGATTATGAGATATTGTATTCTTGGTGTTTCAACCATATGTCGCCACATTATGAGTGGTTTGAGGATTATAATTCATGATATGTGCACAATTTATGATGGCTAATAACGAGAAATTTGAAGGTAAGGATATGAGTAATATAAAAATGCTGGATGGAGCAACGTGATGATTAATAGATATTGTGCATGATCCCAAGATTAAAGTGAAGATTAATATTGTCGAGAGAGGGAACTTAAGACAAGCTCGAGCACATATAATGAGTATGAAGAAAAATTCTATGATAATGATGAGAATTGAAAAGATTCGTAAATTGTACATACATATAGAGAAAAGAACTTGATACCTAAAACCAGGTGGTCCCAACGTACATAAACCAAAAGGACACTTCCAACATATGTTGTGTCATGGTAAAAACATTAGTGTCATACGTAACTTACTATAATCGTTCTAGAAATTACATTTTGTTTCATTTAATAATTTTTTGTACAAGTTTCTTGCAATAATGATCGTAGTTCATGATGAAACTACAAATTTATACGTCAATTTTATGGCATCAGCTATGTATGAATACTTGCCAATAGTTAGATTCATAAAAATATGGATCGCTCCTTTTGAAATAATGGTGTCTAACATTCAAAATTATTTGAAAAGGAATATTAGTTGTTTTCCTAATTTGGAATGCAAGAAATGAGTGGTCCCAATCCGCACTTGTGGATTAAAATTTTGTAATAAAACATTGAAGTTGAAGTTACGTACTTGATGTGATTCTCACCATAAATCACTTGCAATGGCACCAAGACATGTGCAATAGTTCAGATTAGAAGCTACAGTCAACTTTTAACACGGAAATTTCTGTTTTGCTAGAAAATAAATAATTACATAAATAAAATATAACGCTAAAATGAACAAAACACCAAGAAGCAAATGGTTGATTCAAATGTCCAAAAAGGGATGTAACTGGCTGGTTCGAAGATTGTCCAATGACTTGGAAAAAGAAAAGCCATCCATTGAAACTGCAGTTCGGGAAAATATTCATGAGCTATTTGATCTGTACGTTAATAGGGATGACAACAGGATGGTCCACAATAGAACATCGCGCTTGGTTACCGGGTCAAATTTCAAAAGGGAAGTGTCATCCTAATGCATCCTCCTTTTTATTTATTTATTTATTTTTTTAGTGGAATAGTATACTGTAGGGAAGATAACTTGCTCAGAGAGGTATTCGCTTGCGGGTTGGGGACGGGGACAGCATTCTATAGTTGCCACGACCAATATCATTAAATGTGATTACCACTTGCCGTAAGAAGACTGCTTGGGTCAGGATCCTATTGCGCGAGTGAATGGTATTGTTTTGCCATTTGATAGGAAGCTGATTCTTTCTATTCCACCAGGCTTTGATTAAAAAGCAGACAACTTAATCTGGCACTACAGACAAAAAAAAAAAAGGCGGCCGGGGTTCTATTCCGTTCGGAGCAATTACCGATTGCTGTTAGATGAAGAACTCAATCTAGAAGCAATCAGAAAGGATAAGATGGAGTGTAAACGTTTTGTATTTTTGATCTTTTTTACAGAGGTAAACATATATAAAGACATCACATATATCCATGACCATCCTCTTTGGTATCTTTAGGAACTAATATATCAAAATCACTTACAGTCCACTCAGCATTTGCCCCGGAGGGGCTAACATATATTTCTGTACCAATGTTGATAGAAGACCACACACGCTTTGCAGGTTTTGTTCCTGGATCCTGCATAAGAGAAGAAGGAAATGGCTTTATCCATCTCATTGTAACACCAGAGTTGACATCAGATCACAAGTGGCACAATATTGTGAAGTAGAGCACTTGGATTTCATTTAGTATAGTTGCCATTACTGAAGAAGGTGCAATATACAGGTGGCAAAGCAATGGTGCTATACTTCTTTAAAATTTTTGTGGTACTTTTCCATTAGTTGTGAAATGAGCGTGCCTTTCACCGGGTTAACTAGTAAGCAATGGTTTTAGATTTCACTGGTTGAGCCAGCTCAAATTGAGGGCTAATGTAGCAGGGCCCTCTATTGATTAATGATTAGTAGTGTACTGACATGACAACATAGTGGTTCAGCAGTTAACATGTCTACAAATCGCCCTATCTCACAAGTTTGAAGTCTTTCTCTATGGTGAACTATGGCTAACTAGCAAAGCTTGTACTGGCATGGAGAACCAAAACCAAAGGTTCACTGGTGAAGCTCATACAACACAATTATTCGTCCCTAACAAACAGGGAAATGACCATCTATCTTGTCCATAGCTAATTTTTTAAGTTAGAATTCAAAAGGAGTATCAATACCTGATAGAAGTATAGCCGACTGGATAGAGTTCCAACATCAAGCTCCCACGTCCTTGAATCCCCAATCCATCCGTCCCCTTTTTTTGCAGGATAACCATGCATAGCCCACTCAGGATGAGGCAGAATTTGAACCAACTCTTGTGCTTGTGGGTTGCTATATGGATCACAAATATCGAATGGTTTTTCCAGATAGTTCGCATTTCCAGGAGCACAGTAAAGATGATAAGCAGAATACGGAAACCGAGATGTATCATTTCTGTGTATTACCGTGCCAGTAGAACTGATGTGGTAAGGTGGGCATGACACCAGATTATCTGAACGACACCAACTTGTAGTTGCCGGGTTAATAATCATCTCACTGTATCTAGTCACGTCTGTTAGAACGTCACCATCACATGGATCTCCATTATTTTTCCAACAGCTACCAATGTCAAGGAGATAAAATTGGCTATCGGACCCTCCACCTTGTTTAATGTCAAGTGTCAATCGGACCTTAAAGTTAGGAGACTCTAGTAACTGTCATAACAAATGTGGAGTCATAATCTCTCAATATAACTATTTTTATGAAACGGGCCTACACAGATCAAAAAGAAACACGGAAGATAGAAATGTTGATGAAGTTTGTTGATCAGCCATTAAACTTGGAATATTAAGAAAAGGAATCAAAAAGTTTACTGAAAAAAGAATCTAACATAATTTAAAAAAAAAAAAAAGGGTAATTGGCACAAAACGTCCCTACCTTTCATGATTTTTGTGGAAAACGTCCCTACCTTTTGTTTTTTGGCGCATTTCATCCCTACCTTTACCTTTTCTTGTGGAAAACATAATTTTCATCATTTTTCTCAATAAAAAGTTATAAAATGACTAATATACCCTTCTATTTGAATAAAAAAAAAAATAAAGAACTAATTGCAATTGTAGTTCCAATTTTTAAAAAAGTTCAAAAGAGGAAGTGGAGGTGGAGAATTTTTTTTATTTGGAGCTACGATTGCATTTAGTTCTTCATTTTTTTAATTTTAAATAGAAGGGTATATTAATCATTTTATAGTTTTTTTATTGAGAAAATGATGAAAATGATGTTTTGCACAAGAAAAGGTAAAGGAAAGGATGAAATGCGCCAAAAAACGAAAAGTATGGACGTTTTCCACAAAAATCATGAAATGTAGGGACGTTTTGTTCTAATTACCCAAAAGAAAAGTCATTTTGAGCAGTACTTGATAAATCACAAGAAGTCCTATCAAAAGTAACAGCTTGATACTACTATGCCCTCGTTTGGCCCTCATTCTCTTTCATTTTTTTATCCTCTCTTATTTTCAACCACAATCTTCCATAAAAAAAAAATTACACGTAAATCGACAACTTTTCATTTTTTTTTTCCCACCACACATTCTTCAAAAAAACACCATTTCAAACATTAAAATTTGAGAAAAAAGGGGGCCAAACGGAGGCTATATATATGAGCAAATTACAACCACAAGAACAAACTACAGATCATACCTTTCTTATGATGCCTCGTCCACTATAGTGATAACCTCCATTAAATCCTTTTGCTGCATCCGCTCTTAGATATAACATGAGCGAGGGATACTTGGATGATGATGTCAATTTGTGCGATACAATCCAACTATTTGTGCTTAAATTCTTCTGCCATGAAATAGAAAAGAAAGAATTATTTCCGGAACCAGCACTCAAATTGGCATCAAGATCATATGTTCCATAGAATCCCCCAACCAAAGATGCATTATTCCCAAGATAAACCACCAGTGACTGATTATGGTACACAAGCGGTTGATTCATGCATCCTTCGCCAAAACAAGGAAAGCTTCTGTCTGTCACTATCTTAGTAACTTTTCGGCCATTCTCAGGGCAAAGTGTTGTGTTCTTGTCAAAGTTTCCATTTTTCAGCATTATCATCCAAAAGTACCATGGTTCTGCAAAATCGTGCACCTCACAAAGAGAACCAAGATAAATTTCTTTTTCCACAGCATAAAGATCAGGATCTCGATATGATTTAAACTCACTAACAGGAAATTCATCACCAGCCTTCAATCTGTTGTCTGATTTGTTCACCTTGTGGTGAACTTCACACTTGCTCCTCTTATCTGATTATCACATCACAATATCAAATTGGATAAGTAATTACATTTATGATGATTATATTCTGAAAGAAAAGTTGATTTTAGAATATAATACAAAGTAAAATGTTCTTTTGCAACTGCAGTCATCTGGAAACTGCATCACACGTTAAGGTATAATGGATTGAAAAAATTAAATCAAGGAAAAGAAAATGACACAGCGTAGATCAGAATAATTATTTCAAGATTGTATATATTATCAAAATAGCATGGAATTCATCATCAGGGGAAAGAGATCAAATGTTACAATTAACATCTCAAAGGTGCAAACCTTTTCCAGACCAATCATACGCATGTCATAGACTAAAAGTGCAGCATAAATGCTGGGTGGAAGGCTGAAAGCTATCAAAATTTGCCCTAAGATACTACAGTTAGTCTGGAGATCAGAATAATTATTTCAAGATTGTATATATTATCAAAATAGCATGGAATTCATCATCAGGGGAAAGAGATCAAATGTTACAATTAACATCTCAAAGGTGCAAACCTTTTCCAGACCAATCATACGCATGTCATAGACTAAAAGTGCAGCATAAATGCTGGGTGGAAGGCTGAAAGCTATCAAAATTTGCCCTAAGATACTACAGTTAGTCTGGTTCAAAATTCAAGTCAATTTAAAACAACTTCAAATAATGGAATCTCTAATATTTATCCTCATTAAAACGAAAAATATGAATATTATCCATCACAACAAACCACCATATTTGACTTTTTATCTCTTGTGTGAGGCTCATAACAGCTATATTTTTCATTTTCATTTTTTCAATAATGTAGCTGAAATGGGGGCTTAGTTTTTAAGAGCTTTTAGTCATTTGAATGTTGCTACAGACTAATGGCAAAAGGATTCTACGTTACATTTGACCACACCTGAAATCCCACATTGGCCAGCACAAAACCCTGAAATGAATCTAGGACAAAGTTGTCCGGATCAATGAGTGAAATGGTGTATGCATGACATAAGCATATGTTACCTAGGGCAGTGATAAGTGCAATTTGAACACGTATGTAAGCCATATTACTGAACTTTTATGTAATCAAATTATTGATCTCTACTCAACTTGGGTTGATTTTCTTTTATTTTATAAGAACTAATTAACAAGTTGAGGAGCTTTGGTTTGTGAGATTGTGTTGGAGAATTTCGGGGTTTTCGGCATTCTCGAATTTGGGCTTTTGGTTCTCCAATTTGGGATTCCAACGTCCATCAAATGAGTTTGAAAATGAGGACTTGTTGCTTAATTTACTGAAATCCTAGATGAAGATGAAAATGAGTTCTCATCAGCTTCAACCATACGAGTTTTTCATTCATTTACAGTTGCAAGTTTTTCCTTCATTTAAAATCACAAGTTTTTGGGAATGGCAATACTATCAAATTCTGGGAAGATTGTTGGTGTAGAGATCGGCTACTAAGAGCGGAGTATCCTTCCCTGTATCGTATTCCTTTGATGCCGCAAGTTATGGTGAATGAAGTCTTACATGTGCATAATGGGAATCCCAGCTGGAACATCGCTTTTGGGAGTTGTCTACAGGACTATGAATTGGATGATTATGCACTACTCCTGACCTCTTTGTATGACGTGCACATCAGGGTAAGCGAAAGTGATCGTAGCAGGTAGAGATTGGCACATGATGACATTTTCTCAGTAAGCTCTTATTTTAGATCTTTATTGGAACCTAAGGAGAGTTCATTCCCATGGAAGAAGGTATGGCGTTGTAAACTACCCCCTCGGGTGGAATTTTTATTGTGGACGGCTGTGAGGGGACAGGTGTTAACGGTGGATAACCTATGATATAGGGGCTTTTATGTTACGGAATGGTACTATATGTGTCGGAGGAATGGAGAGACGATTGACCACTTGTTCCTTATTTTGTTGCGCTTGTACCCCATGGAACGATATTTTGGCTTCTCAACGCATGGATTGGGTGTTTCCACAGTGTATGGAGGATATTTGAAGGCATAGGAAAGAAGATTTCGTAAAAAAGATAGCAAGATTGTTTGGGTCTTTGTTCCAGAATGCATCGTCTGGTGTATGCGGAGGGAGAGAAATAGTCGTTGTTTCGACGATAATACAAGGACAACAGAGCAGATTAAAGAATTATTTTATTTGACAATGTATCTTAGTTTAACGTTGTGGCTATTACTCGCATAGACGGGTTGCCCAATTTCATGTCATTTCC
>NW_019229835.1:308693-328031 GCF_002742605.1 Olea europaea var. sylvestris
AAAAATAAATATTATTTAATTAAAATTGAAAAAAATTATATTTTATCATAAAAAAATTTAAATCGAATAAAAAATTATTTATAGTCCGAAGAAAAAAGAAATTTTAAAATAATTTTCGAAAAAATATAATAAAAATAAAATAAAAGAAAGTTACGAAAATTAAATAAAGAATATATAAATATTACTTAATTAAAATTAAAAAAATTAAGTTTTATCGTAAAAAGAAGAGAATTAAAAAGAATTTTTTTGACAAATCGAAAAAAATTATTTACAATATGAGACAAAACAAATTTAAAAAAATGAAAAAAATTAAATCTCTCCATCTCCGTGGATGGATCTCTCCATTCACATGTATGTAGATGGAATTTCTCTCTATCATGATAAAATTTAACTTTTTCAACTTTAATTATATAATATTTATATATTCTTTATTTAATTTTCGTAACTTACTTTTATTTTGTTTTTATTATCTTTTTTTTAAAAATTGTTTTAAATATTTTTTTATATTATAAATAATTTTTTTTTCGATTTAAATTTTTTTATTCTTTTCGTTTTATAATAAAACGTAATTTTTTAATTTTAAATAAATATTATTTATTTTAATTTTAATAAAAAAATTAAAATAACTTTTTTAAAATTTTTTCACCTATAATTTTTTTCTTTAATTTGTTAAATCATTTAATTTTTTTATTCATTTTGGTCTAAAATAAAAGTTACAAATTAAATAATTTAACAAATTTAGAGTTGTAGAAAAAATAGAAATAAAATTATTATAAATTAAATTGAAATAATTAAAATTGAACAAATTACATTTATCATAAATCAAAGAAAAAATTATTTATAATATGAAGAAACAATAAATTTTAAAACAATTTTCAAAATATATATAATAAAAACAAAAATAAAAGAAAGTTATAAAAATTAAATAAAGAATATATAAATATTATAGTAAAAAGAAAAGAAATAAAAGAATTTTTTTTATAAATCAAAAAAAAATTTACAATATGAAACAAGATATATTTTAAAAAAATAAATCTTTCCATCCATTGATCCCATCGTGTGAAATCTCCATCCACACGCATTTGATCTCTCCATCCACACGCACTATATGAATAATTTTTTTTTAATTTAAAATTCTTTTTAATTCGTTTCCTGATAAAACTTAATTTTTTTCAATTTTAACTAATTACTATTTATATATTCTCTATTTAATTTTCGTAACTTTCTTTTATTTTGTTTTTATTATCTATTTTTTTAATTGTTTTAAAATTTCTTTTTTCTATTATAGATAATTTTTTATTTGATTTAACATTCTTTTTATTCTTTTCATTTTATGATAAAAAGTAATTTATTAATTTTAAATAGATAATTTTTATTTTTTATTTTTTAATTATTTCAATTTCATTAAAAAAACTTTACAGTAACTTTTTTTTGGTTTTATTCGCCTGCAATTTTTTTCTTTAATTTGTTAAGTCATTCAGTTTTTTATTCGTGTTGGTGTAAAATAATAGTTACAAACTAAATGATTTAACAAATTAAAAAACAAAAAAAAAAAAGAATTGCAGGCAAAAATAGAAATAAAATATTATAAATTAAAAATAAATATTATTTAAATAAAATTGAACAAATTACATTCTATCATAAAACAAAAAGAATTTTAAATCGAAGAAAAACTTAGTTCTAATATAAACAAGCAAGAAATTTTTAAAAAATTTTCAAAAAAATTATAATAAAAATAAATTAAACAAAAGAAAGTTACAAAATTAAATAAAGATTATAAATATTATTTAAGTGAAATTGAAAAATTATATTTTATTATAAAGAAAAAAAATTAAAAAGAATTTTAAATCGAAAAAAATATTTAAAATATGAATAAAACAAACTAAATAAAAAAATGAGGAAAAATAATTTTTGGATGGAGAAAATTTTTTCTTATTAAAGAAATTCAAAAGGAGAGTTTATAATTTGGATGGAAATTTTTTTTCCTTATCTATTTGTTTTTAATTTGTTTTGTTAATAATATAAATAATTTTTTCTATTTAAATTTCTTTTTAATTCCTTTTCTCTTTATGATAAAACTTAATTTTTTTAATTTAAATTAAATGATATTTATATTTTTTTTTAAAAAAATTTAAAATTTCTTTTATTTAATTTGTTTTGCTTTTATTATATTTTTTTGAATTGTTTTAAAATTTCTTTTTTCTTCATATTATAAATATTTTTTTTATTTAAAATTCTTTTTCATTCTTTTCGTTTTATGATAAAACGTAAATTTTTCAATTTTAATTATTTTTAAGTTTTAATTATTTCAATTTAATTAAAAAACTTCTTAATAATTTTTTATAATTTTATTTTTCATTTCCTTTTTTATCCCCTTTTTAACTGCATTTACAGTCAGAAACGATTTCGTTTTCCTATATTGAATGGCAATGTGGCCCGTTTATACCATTAATATGATAAATGATTGAATATATCTTATATATAATTATAGAAAAATATCAATTATTTAGTTAATAATAATTAAATCTTGATCAATGTATGTTATATTCACTCCTTACCTTAATGTTTGAAATGAAATTTTTTTCCAAAAACGGAAAAAATCAAGATAATGACTAAAATCGTGAATCTTAATCTCAATTATTATCCTTCTCAACTCCACGTCTAGAAGGTATTTCATCCTGTAAAAATTCAAATGTTAGAATATTGAACAAGAAATAATCGAATAAAGTATAATTTCAAAAAATTAAGCAAACTCAATTGTAACTATCATTTTACACCAGCACGAATAAAAAAACTAAAGGGTTTAACAAATTAAAGAACAAAAAAATTTGTAGGCAAAAAATTTTTTAAAAAAATGTTATTTATGAAGTCTTTTAATTGCAATGAACTAAACGATTGGATTTCACCAAACACTTCGAATCTTTAATAAGTTTTGAAAAATCTACAAATTCGATGCTGATAAAAACACAATAAATATAAAACTCGTACAACGCATGTGACAATGACTAGTTTTCTACAAAATGGACGATTTGGCTCGCGATATTGACAAAGCCACCCCTAAGGGCAACTTACTTTTGATCGATTTCGACTTCAACTTGAAATCAAAATCAAATTAAGTTATTTGGGTGAATTTCTATCAAAACCAACTTATTCTAACTTTTTAATCAAATCGAACCAAATAAAATCGAATTTAAAAAAAATTGTCTGGATTTTGGACCCAGATATACTAAAAAAAAAATTCATATTACAAAAATTATTGACTAACAAATAAAATCGTGTTAATAGTCACAGTTCCACAAAAATCTTAAGAATTTTGTTTTTTAAACACATTATGAAACCTAATTGCCTGAGTCTAGAAAAAGGCTAAATATAATATAGTGAGTTTGTGTAAAGAAATTTTCAATTCTATTACTTACTAGTAATATAATATATTGAAGAGAATCGAGATACAGTTATGAGATAGGGCCTATTTTTATTTTTATTTTTCTTTAAAAAACAAAATGAATTAACATTTGAGTGGGTTTGGTCAGTTCGGTTAACCAGCGTTTTGAGGTTTCAAACCATGGCTAAACCAATCCACAATGGTTTTATTTTAAAAAAATCATACCAGTTAGCCATGTCAAACCGACCCGAGCCGGTTAGGTTTGATTGGTTTGATCGATTTTTCGATTTTTTCACCGCGCATAGACACGGTCAATTTTATTTGGACTCTCTTTTGCCAAATTACAACTTCTATTGAGTGTAACTATTTGTAGTGACAAAAAAGAATCTTCGTGACTTTTTGACGGGTAACATTTACTATGTATACCCTGACTGTGTATTTTTGCTTTAATAAAGAAATGGAAAAATTGCAATCTCGATACCAAACATCTTATTTAATAGCAGATTTAACTCAAACCTTTCATTTATGTCACTTACGGCACCAAACTTTTCAAAAAATTTCACTTGAAGTCCAAATGGATGGTTTCTGTTAGTTTCTCTATTAGTTGAGTGTAGGTCAACGATCTGACAAAATATTGACTAATTTTTAATGGGTAAAAAGGTAAATATATATTTTAAACAATAAAAAAAAAGGATAAAAAACAACCCACCACCCAAACCCAGCCCTTTCTTCCCCACTCCCATATAATCTCCCTTGTCCTAAAGTCGTCGTCTCCACCACCCACGTGATTGATCGACACTGCCATCCAAATTGTCGAACGCCTCCACCACCCATGCGATCGACTACCACTAAAGATTAAAAAAAAACAACTACCACTATCCAATTCCATCCGTTTCTTTCCCATTCCCATACAATCCCCTTTATCCCTAAGTTCTTGCCACCACCACTAGGCAATCAACCGCCACCACCACTGCCACCCAATAAAAGAAGAATGAGAGTGTGACGGATTTCTTTACTTCATATTTGAAAATCGAAACTAATTTTGAAATTAGATTTAATTTTGAGGTTTTGTTATTGTTGTGGTGTAAGTAGTGATTCTAGTTAATGAAAGTAGTGATGGTGGTGAGGAAAAGTGATGGTGATGGTGATGGTGGCAGTGGTGGTGGCATGAATGTCCACAGTATAGCTTGTTTATCTTGTATATTTCTATCCCCAAATTGTATTTTTATGTCAAAAGTCAAACCTTATCCAGTGGACAATTAGGTTGTAGATTTGAGGTAGAGATGTTGTTGTGGTGCGATGGAGATGGAGGCACCAAAGATGGTTACGATGTTGGGTGGGTACGGTGGAGCCGTCTGATAGTTGTGGTAGTGGTTTTGGGGTGGCGTAGGGTAGGTGTGTGTGGGGTGGATGTAGAAGAAGTTATTTGGTTTTTTACTTTAGTTATTTGATTTTAGTTGTTCTATTATAAATAATGTAAAGTTATCGTTTTAACCTTTTAAAATTTAGTCAAAATTATTATCAAGGTCAATTATTTGATCCAGTGGTAGTCAAACTAATAGTTTTCATCCATTTGGATTCCAAACGAGAATTTTTGAAAGGCTTGGTACACGTGGGTGATATAAAATGAAAGGTTTGAGTCAAGATTGCTATTAAATGAAATGTTTTGGTATCGTGACTGCAAATTTCCCTGAATAAATAGAATTTTTATATAGCTTATAACAATTCATACAAGCCTACTTCTGTTGTATTTTTTATTTTGTCTAAAAGATAAAGAGAGTCAAAAGAGCTTTCACAATCACAATATGATAACACATAATTTAGAAAAGCTATTCCCGTTGTACAAAGAACAAATGTCAAGGCAGTTATAAATGTAGCATTTGGTAACAACTTTATGGTTGGCCTTTTTTTGCCATCTCCCAATAAAATAATACCAAATCCCCCTCTGTAATCCTTTGATAGTTTTTCCATATATACCAAACACTACTCTCTTAGAAAACACAAACTTTGTAAATTTTATAGTAACAAATGCACTAGAGGTCATACAACTTTGAGAGGAGATGTATCTAGGTCAATTGTCTTCAACTTGGTGTAATAAAAATATCGAATTTATATTTGATACAAATCTAGTCACTCATCTTAAATTTGGAGCAATTAAGTCTCCACCTTTGACTTGCTTGCAAATGTAAAATAACCCTCCTCATTTACAAGCCATTGAAATTGATGACTTGAATGCACAATAATCGAAATTTTATTAATGATTAATTGCTCTATTAATAATTTTATTATTCTTGAAAATGATAATTTGACGATTTTGACAACAGCCCAAAATTGCTTGAGTAGCCATTGCTTAACAAAGCATCAAAGTAGAAGAAAGGGACCATTTTGACTTTGTCCTTAGAAATGCAAATACTGTTATCAAGGGAGTTGATATCTTGGTGGACAAATGCATCCTTGATGCTAGGTGGGCATGTATAGTTGATGCAATGGTTAAGCAAATGAAGAACAATTAACTAACTAACACTATGGTAGAGCAACTGCTGCTATGCTAGTTTGACTGTCGCCATGGTAGAACGACTACCACTATGCTAGTTCGACTATCACCATGGCAGAGAGACTATTGCTATGCTCTAGCTACCGCTCTGTCAAAGTGACTACCGTCATGCTAGTCCAACTGTTGCTATGGTAGAGCGCCTCATGTTATGCTAGTCCGACCGTTGCTATGGTAGAGCAACTATCGCTATGCTACCCTAACTATCGCTATGCTAAACAGACTATCATTATGTTATCCTAAATTTCATTATACTAGACTACTTACACTATGCTGGATGACTCTAACTATGATAGATCAATCATCACGACTCTCAACTATCTGAATATCTTTTTTAGTTGATCGACAACTTCTTAACAATTATCATTGTTTTCACTAACCGACTAGTGGGTAAAAACCATCCACTTAGGTGATGGTTGAAACTATCTGGTTGATGGACATGATACACTAGACACGTGGACAATAACTATCTGACGGTTACACGACATCAAACAATTATAAATACTCCAAATCATGCCAGGTATTGGGTCTGATTTTCTCTCAACGTTTTTTCTCTCTATTTCCATACGTCATTTTATTGAAAACCTTATTAATTCTTACGTCAGAGGTACAAAGGGGGGGAAGCCCTAGCCTTCTTTTTTTTTTTTTGCAGGTGTTCATTTGCTTATCGGAACAATAAAAGCGTCATTGCTCCTCTAAGGAAGTCCAAAGGTCATTTCAACATTATTTCATTAACGTTGTATGTGGGAAATCACTAAACATAAAACTATGTCAAGAAGATGAATTAGGAGTGATACGCTTGGCCAGATATACAATGGAGTCAGAATCTGTCATAAAGGGTTAAGACCCCTTCACTATTACCTCAGTGTGTGACGTAGAGTCAATTTAACATATTGGAGACTTAGTTGGATGCCATAATGACACTTTCACAAAGTCAGACACAAAGAATTGCCAGTCTATCAAATAATCCACCATAAGCTTCGCTACAGGATACATGTGGACAACCATCCCATGTGGCTCAAATGGTTTTCCTCCGGATTATTCAGGAGACTATTACAGACCAAGGGTCCCATAAAGTCACGTATCCACATATTTTACGTCCTATGGTAGATTTAGAATGCAAGATAGAGGAAGTGATAGTCCGGAAGATTGACAATGCATTATCAAGGAAAAATGATAGACGTAGACAAATGGTTTTGGAAGAAGACCCTTCATTCCGAAAATCATGGCAGTCTATCTACCAAAAGGCCTCATACAGCCGATGATAGAGGCAAATGACAAATTCAAGGATCAACAAGATACCCATGGAACTTCGTTGATTTAATAAGACTATATGCAACCCCAGACGCAGTAATGTGTGGATCCTTTCAACCTACACTAATGAGAGAAGCTAGAGACTATGTAACAGCTCTGGTACCTCTATGTATCAGAACCTTTTATGAGCTCTCCAAGAGCTTTGTGGCCTATTTTTTGTATGGTAAGAGAAAGAGGAAGATCATCATCAAATTGATGTAGGTTGTCCAAGAGAAAGATGAGCCCTAGTAAGATTACTTGACCAGATTTAGTCGGGCTACACTTAGTATAAAGGACCTCCAAATGTCTGCTGTGGTAACCACATTAATGAACGAAATGTAAAATCGAACATTTAAGATGTCGTTTTCGAAAAAACCCCGAAATCAATACATGACTTGTTGAAGGAGAGAGATAAGTACGTAAATGCATAGGAAACAAAGAGGATCATGAAAAATCTTCAAGAATGATAGGAGCCAAAAACTCATAAGTGACAGTTACATGATGAGCTAAAAGTTACCGAGAGAAGTAAGATGAAAAACAAACACATGAGTAAAGGGAATGCGCTGAAGCAGTCGCTTGGCACAGTCGACCAGGCAAAGGTGAGAAGAAGTTAAGGCCTTCACTCCTTTGAATATCTTACATGCTAAGTTACTGATGGAAATATGAAACATGAAAGAGCTTGATTGGCCAAAAACTAATGGTTGAGTCTACAGCAAGAGGGATAAAAGTAAGTACTATCATTTTTATAAAGACCAAAGATATAACATGAAAAATTACATATACCTGAAGGAGGAGATTAAGGGCCTTTTGAAATGGGGTTCCTGACTAAGTACGTGAGAAATAACTGAGACAAGGAAAAGACTGATGATCATCCCTAGGGCCAGAGTGATAAATGTGATCTTCGGTGGGATTGCTATGGTTGGAGACACAAATTCATCTAGAAAGACTTATGTGCGCTCTATTGGAGTTTGCTCTATTTAGAAAAAAAGAATCAACCAGAGCATTACTTTTGTTGAGAATTTTGATATTAAAAGGATGCTGGTTGACGCCGGTAGTGTAGTGAATGTTCTTACTTGAGAGGCATTTTTGGGCTTGAAAATCATTCCAAAAAATTGGAAATCATGACCATCCCTCTAAGTGGCTTTGAAGGAGCAACTATAATACCGAAAGGTACTGTAGAGCTTTCGATGACACTAGGCTCGAAAGGCACTATAGAAATTTCGGTGATACTAGGCATTTATCCAACGAGTGTTGTGATCTTGACAAAAAATTTTGGTTGTCAAAACCCCATGACATACAATGCAATCTATGGTCGACCACTGTTAAACGCTGTTGGAGTAGTCCCTTCAACTTACTACTAAGTAATGAAACTTTCTACTAGTCAAGGGTTGGATGTATAAGGGTCGAGAAAGTGCTATGTTGATAGCATAAAAGCTAAGGGCTCTCCACCAGTCATGATGTTTGGTTTTAAGCCTCATACAAAGCTAGGCAGTGAGCATCTTAGTGGTAAGTTAAAAAAATATAAATTGATTAATTAGGATGTCTTTCAATTTTCCTTGTAAATATGGTTGTTAAGAAGTTTATTGATTTCCCTAATGTAATGTTGGTTACTAGTTCTAGTGTTTTGTAATTATTAGCATTGTTCAATGAAACGTTTACACAGTGATGGACAATGAGGGCACTAAAAAAGGGACAGCCTTACTGGATGTCCCAGTGCATCTGTCGGGTCCCTAAATATTAGTAAGCTTTATCTAAATGTATGGACTTGATTTACAATCGTTGAGATCTTGTGTACGAATCATGGCTCAAAACTTCGTCCAATACATCAAAATCGTCCAAGGGACTAAGCGGTGAACAATAATACCAAAAAATGGATTAACTTAAAATCACTCTATGATCTAGTGGTGAGCAATAAAATCGAAAATTTTGGTTAACTCAAAATCACTCTACGTTTTAAGTTTGCACGATGGGATAAGCGATGAGCAACAATACCAAAAAATTTGGTTGGCTCGAAATCGTTCTACAGACTATTAGTGAGCAACAAATTCAAAAAAATTGGTTAGTTTGAAATTGCTTTATACTTCAAGGTTGTACAACAGGACAAGCGGTGAGCAACAATACCAAAAAAATTGGTAACTTAAAATATCTATACGGTCAAACAGTGAGCAACAAAACAAAAAAAATGGTTGAGGCTCGAAATCAATAGACCACGTACTTAACACAACAAATCCACTAAGGGACTAAGTAGTGAGCAAGAAAATCAAAAATTGATTATAAGCTCAAAATCGCTCTAAGTCTTAGTGAAGAGCTTTCAAAAAAAAAAATGGTTCAAACTTAAAATCACTAAATAGGTGCTCAACAAATCAAAATTGCTCGAGGGGCTAGATAGTCAGCAAGAAAACTAAAAAATTAGTCTTAGTGGTGAGCTTTCACAACCAAAAAATTGGTTAAAGCTCAAAATCATTAAACTACACACTCAACACATCAAAATCACCCAAGGGACTAGGCGGTGAGTAAAAGGTAAAAAATGGATTCAAGAATTGTCGATCAAGACTATAGAAATAGAACCTGCTAATGAAACGTGAAATTATGTGAACTTCTGAGTAGCAATCAATGATGGCATTCTACAACATTAACGCATTTGACTATAGTCGATCAACAATACAATTGACAAAATGGTATGTCACTTTAAAATGAGAAACAAGATTGAGTGGTATGCTTGAAATCACACAATGTTCAGGTTAATACATTGTGAAATAGCAAAGCAATCCTTTAATCACCTATGCAATCGATTACAAGATGGTTGGCTTCCAAGAAGCAAATTGACATTAAGAGTGGTCTTCTGCCACGAGGAAGTTGACCAGTCAAGCAATGGTTAAACATTTATGATCATGAAAATTGGTGAATATTACTTTGGTCAGCGTGTAGGCGATCGATCACCATTATGGACAACTTTCGAAATCAGTTGATGGTCGACCAACCAGCTATTGACCAGTAAACATGCCGGTTGTTCAACCACTGCTAGTCGATCCACAAGCAAATCGACCAGTACAACTTGTCGAGGGTTGGTCGATTGACCAACAAGGCTCCTAATCTTTGATTGGCTCATCTAGAATGGGCTGATCGACTCCTCTCTCTCCTCTTATTTTTAGTCTTTTCCCTTTTTAATGTGCAAAATATGGTTTCAAGATCTCTTGTAGGGCTGGACATGGTCCGGTTCGGTTCTAACGAGAACCGAACTGATCCGAAATTGTCGGGTATTTAGTAAGTGGAATCGTCGGATCCAAATTTAATTACGGAACCGTTCAAGTTCGGTTCCATTCGATTCGGTTCGGTCCGGTTCGGTTCCGTATTAGAATTAAATTTTTTAATATATACAAAGATACGTTAATTTAATTAACGATATATTTAATATTAGCTCTTACAAAATAATGTAGTTCAATCTTATGTGTTTCACGTCTGTCTTTGCTGAATTCTTCATAAATTTGATTATTAAAATTATAGAAAGAGAAAAATAGCAAATTCAAAATAATTAAGAGAGATGTTGTAGAGTTTTAATTCGATTTTCTCCGGTAGAAACGGCAGTACAGTAGAATAACAGATTTGGATAAAATTGAGGTCAATTTGATTAAGTCGATTTTGAACTAAATATTAGAAACAGGAAAATCATATTTTGTGGTTTGAACTAAATTAACTAGTTGATAAATTTATTTAGAAAAAATAAAATAATTTTACTTATTTAAAATAAATTAAATTAAAAAATTACGGAGATTCGGTTCTTATTCGGTTCTTCGGGTCTTGGCCTAGAACCGAGAACCGAACTATACCCGTCGGTTCTTGATTCAAATACCCGTTCGAGTATTTAACTTGAGAAGAACCGTCGGGTTCGGTTCCGGAGTCTTGTCCAACCCTAATCTCTTGACTAGAGGAAAATGATTATACTAATTTACACATGTATATTGAATAAAACTATAAACTAAGAAACTTCAAGAAAAACATAAAGAAAAAAGTCACCTAAAAAAATGAATGAAAATGCTACCTTTTAATAATATAACTATTAATAAGAGGTAAAGGACCTAGTGATGCTAGGTGGCATATGTAGTGGATGCAATGGTCAAGCAAGCACAGACAATTAACTTACTACCACTATGGTAGAGTGACTATCGCTACTAGTCGGACTGCCTCCATTGGAAAGCAATTACAACTATGCTACTCTGACTGTCTCTATGTCAGATCGAATACAGCTATGCTAGTCCAACTGTCATTATGGTAGAGCGACTCCCATTATGATATCATGAATTTTGTTATACTAGACGAATCTCACTGTAACGTCCTAAAATCTATTTCATTTTTTAAAAAATAAAATAGACTTGAAGGGTTGCCAAAAATCATCTTTTCCAAATTTAAGCCAAAAATCTACTTCATTTCAAAATTTGAAATATGTTTGATAAGTCGATAATTATAAACCAACATTTTAAGTGGAAGTTTACACATCAAATGAAATCTTAAAATACTACAATTTCAAATCATAAATTATCATATTTTCGGGCAAAAGGAAAAAGTATGTCAAGTAATGTGCATAAAAGATAACATAAATATATTCTTCAAATGAGAATTTTTTAAATTATTATTTCTAGAAATTTTACTTAGCGACCTCATGAGCATCACTCGGTCAATCTGCCACGCGTTCACGTATATATTCAGTAAAAATGTTATTGAAAGGGTGAGTTTTTTTAAAAATAACACTCAGTAAGAAATACGTATGTATTTTTATTAACATGACATACCGATATTTCTTAGATTTAGAGCAAATTGATTGTGACATTTAATAGCTCGAGGAATTTAATAAGAATCCATTATCCTGTAAGATTTAACATATTTGACTTAACGGTCCATTCCAAATAATTTAACATAGAATTCTACCCGAAGGCTTTAAAGTATTCCATGCCAAAATTTATATAAATATCAAGAAATAATAATTTACCACTTTGCAATATGTATTCTTACCTCGAATGATTTGAAAAATTCTAAAATATGAGTTAAGATTGATAAACAAAATGAACTATGTATAAGTATGAAAATGGGAAAAAGACGTGAACACAATCTACTTTTACAAAATTTCTCTGCCAGTAACTTAATCAAATAATTTCATATTAAATTCTTGGAATCAAGCGCCTTTCACATTCAGTAAGAAACATAGGGTTAATTAGTTATTGTTAATTAATGGAATAATTATGTTTTATTAATTATAATATATTACACCCTTTTCAATTTCTCAAAATCCAACGTATCTACCATTTCTTTTATTTCATTATTTTGTTATTATTTACATTTTGTTTCATTAATAAAATTTAAAAATCTAGAATATTTTCTTTTTTATCAACATAACTCGGATATAACTAGTCTAAAAATACTTATCATTGAGCCCAAAATATGCTATTTAACACAAGCTATAAAATGAGTATAATATCGATACATTTTTTATCAACTTTTGAAATATTTAATTATTTGACCCAAATAACTTACGATAAAATTCTAAAATATACGTAAACAAAATAAATCATTTATAAAAATGAGTGGACCGCGTGTTTCACTTCAACTTTTGGACTTTAGTGTGATAAAAAGCTCGTCATGGACTATTTTATTTGCCAAATTATCAACATTAAATTTAGCCCATATGGAATTAAGATTTAAAATTTGTGGTGTTATATGCCTACTCCCTTAAAATAATTTCGTCCTCAAAATTACCTTATTTAGTCGAAATGCCCTAAATACTTGGCTTTTATTTCCTCTTCTTTTTTCCAAGTAGCCTCTTCGATTTCATAGTTTCTCCATCGAACCTTAACCAAGACAATTTCTCTATTCTTTAACGCATGTATTTTCCTTTCAATAATCTCCAAAGGAGCCCTTCATACGTTAGATCTTTCTGTACTTTCAATTAATCATAGCTTATCACATGCATAGAATCATGCACATAATTTCTAAACATTGACATGTGGAATACATTATGTACTGTCTATAGTCTAGGTGGCAATGCTAGATAGTACACTATATTCCCAATTCTGTCTTGAATTTCGAAAGGACCTATAAATTGAGGTCTCAACTTCCCCTTCTTGCCAAATCTAAGAACTCCTTTTAAATGGTGCCACTTTTAAAAACACTTTTTTCATCGACTTCAGATTCTATCGATTTTCTCCGTTGATCTGCATGGCTTTTCTGTTTATCTTGAGCAGGATTTGTTCTGTCCTAATTTTATCCATTGCAAGTACAGTCCTTGCAATAATCTCCGGACCTAAAATTCGTTTTTCTCCAACTTCAAATTGAGGTTCTGGCTCTAGCTTAGGCACAGGCTTAACCTCATCATTGAGCTTATTCACTATCTCCGTTGGGGTTCAAAGCTCTCACTCCACCTATCTAGAAAGGTTTGACAGTACATACCAAACTCAATTATGGTTGGGTACTCTGAAGGGTTACCTTCTAACAACTCATCCCTAACCATAATTTACATGTCTCCACATTGAGGTGATCGTGAGTGTATAAGGTCATTTACAGCCTCAATATGCGTGATCTTGACTCCTGCCTCCATAGCTATCATACATCTTTTATAGATATCTTGCACGTGTTCAACAAGTGAACGAGTCAAGTTAGTCACGTAATTCTCATAGGACTGAATGATGGACCTATGGTTCAACGCTGATCTATAAGCTGTGGTATTTCTAGTGTTCTGATAAATTCTAACCATGTCTTTCATATAAGTGCCAATTATATCTATTTTTGTAGTGATATCAAAGTATACATTATGTTCTTGTAGTTTTAATAAAATTACTAATCAGTATACCTTCATATATAATAAAATAATAGCATGCATAACATATGTCTTTCTAAACATTCAATTATAATCATTTCATAGAGTTCAAGCTTAAATAATACATAAATCATGATTGGAAATAAAATAAATCATGACATTTGCTCTATACCTTGAGTTCATTGGATGAGTAGTAGATTAACAAACGCTAAATGCCATGAGTCTTATTTTAATACTTGTCTAATAAAATTCTCTTAATGTGTAGGAATAAATAAATAAAATTAAGTAGACACTTATTGGCATATAACTAGTAAAATAACAATAATTATTTCCTGAAAAATTATTATACACTAACTTATGCTTGTAGGTTGTAAATTTTATTTAATTTTACATACCCCAATGAATATTATCCATGACTTATTGGAGAAACCGTCTGACACTAGAAGTCACAAAGCAATATTGGTGCACAATTCTAATTGAACAAAGATCCAATTGACAATGGATTATGATGCCATATTGGTAAGCATACCTTAGGATGTCCAAGTCACAAAAATTAATTAATTAATTAATTTTTTTACAGCTACCAATGAAAATAAAACCCAATGTATGATTTTATAAATCTTTTAAGCAGCATCATTTATCCACAAATAAGTCTAACCTGTATATCAATTTTATTTTATTTTTTATTTCTTTTGAAATTCAAGCATTGTCGAAAAATCAAACAGAGTAGAATTAGCCATACTTTCTTCTAGATGACAAACACCTTGAATTGGAAAATACACTCACGTTGACTAATAATTCAATTAAGCCTTTTTTCGAAATATTCATTAAACATTTTTAGAAATTAAATATTTTAACAGTAAATACAATAAATTCTCAAATGTCATAATCGTGACGATTTAACAAAATAGAAAATAAAATATCTCTTTTTTTATTCATTTAGACGATTAAATCTTCAAAAATAAATTATGATTCAAAGAAAAATAATTTATGCACGTAAATCACAATTGTACACAATGGCATTTACAAATAATGAAGGATATTTTTCTTTTTTTTAATACAATCATAAATCATGGTTTAAGTTAAATCATCTAAATATTGGGACCGATAATTTTGCACATAATTCATGTAACGAAATTCATATTATACAAGACGGTGAAAAATATAGTTTTTTTTTTTCGAACTCCATAAAGATAGATTTGGGCTCTGATACCAAACTGTAACGCTTTAAAAACTATTTCATTTTTTAAAATAAAATAGACTTGAAATGTTGCCAAAAATCTTCTTTTCTTAATTTAAGTAGAAATCTACTTCATTTCAAAATTTAAAATATGTTCGACAAGTCAATAATTATAAACCAACATTTTAAGTGAAAAGTTTACACATCAAATGAAATCTTAAAGTACTACAATTTCAAATCATAAATTATTAAATGTTCATAAATATGTTCTTCAAATGAGACTTTTTGTAAATTATTATTTTTAGAAATTTTACTTGACGATTCTATGAGCATTGCTCGGTCAAACAGCCAGGCATCCACACGACCTGTTCTAATATGAAATTTTATTGTAAGGGTAAATATTTTTAAAAAAAAGCACTCGTTAAGAAATACGTGCATATTCTTATTAACATGATATAAATATAAAATGACATGGCATGCCGACATTTCTTAGATTTAGAGCAAACTGGTTGCGACATCCAATAGCTCAAGAAATTTCATAAGAATCCCTATATCCCGTAAGATTTACATATTTGACCAAACGGCCCATCCCACAGAATTTAACATATTCGACCTAACGATTCATTCCGAAGAATTTAACATAGAATTCGACCTAAAAGCTTTAACGTATTTCATGCCAAATTTTATAAAAACATCAAAATATAAGAATTTACCACTTTGCACTATGCATTCTTACCTTGATTGATATGAAAATTCTAAAATATGAGTTGAGATTGATAGACAAAATAAACTGTGTATAAGTATGAAAATGAGAAAATGAAGTGAACACAATCTACTTATATAAAATTCTCTCACAGTGACTTAATCAAATAATTTCATATTAAATTCTTGAAATCAAACGCCTTTCACATTATGTAAGAATTTATTGGTATAATTAGTTATTGTTAAAATTAATGGGATAATTATGATTAATTATAATATGTTACACCCTTTTCAATTTCTCAAAATCCAATGTGTCTATCATTTCTTTTATTTTATCATTATTTACATTTTTTTTATTAATAAAATATAAAAATTTAGAATACTTTCCTTTTATCAACATAACTCGGGTAACTAGTTTAAAAATATTTGTCATTGAACCCAAAATATGTTATTTAACACGAGCTACAAAATAAGTATAATATCGATACATTTTTTTTATCAACTTTTAAAATACTTAATTATTTGACCCCAAATAACTTACGATAAAATTCTAAAATACACGTAAACAAAATAAATCATTTATGCAAATGAGTGGACCAACGTATCACTTTAACTTTTGGACTTTAGTGTGACAACATGGCTCAACATTGAATATTTTATTAGCTAAATTACCTACATTAAATTTAGCCCATATGGAATTAAGATTTAAAATTTCGGGTGGTACACTCACTATGATAAATCGATTATTACGGCTCTCAATTATCTGAACATTTTATTGACAGTTATCTTTGATCCCACTAACTCTCTAGTAGAAGGAAACCATCTACTCAGGTTGTGGGTGAAACCTATCTGATGGATGGAGATGATATATAGACACGTGGACAATAACCATCTGGCGATTACACGACATCAAACACTTACAAATACTTAAAAAGCATGCCAGGTATGGGAGGTCTAATTTTCTCTCAACATATTTTCTCTTTATTTCCACAAGTCATTTTATTCAAAACATCATTATTAATTCTTATGCGAGGAGGTATTTTTACTGGTGTTCAATTGCTCATCGGAACAATAGAAGCCTTTTTGCTCAGCTAAGGAAGTCTAGAGATCATTTCAACATTATTTTAATCTTTGACCCCTTTCTCCGTCGAAAAAAAAATGGAAAGCTGCATCACCCATCCATGGACTCCCTTTCCTTCACTGTGAAGCTTTAAGGATCTTCTTGCAACCCAATTGAGTACTACAACATTATCTACTCAGTACATTTGAGCATTGAAAAACTGAAGAAAGATACTGTCAGCTACGGACTTTTCCCAGAGAGCACATCGGGCTTCTTTCCCTGGGATAATTTGCATGAAATTGTTCAATATTACTAATCAAGCTATCATTGAGATTATTAATAATAGATTATCAAGGGTAGCTTTATTAAATTCAGTATTTCGTTATGTTTTACATTGCATCATCCGTTGGGTAATGTATTATAAGTAATATGTTAAGTATGTTATATTTCTATTCTACAATGAGGTAACTGAAATATCAAAATTAACCCTCCAAATTCTTTCAAATATTTCACTAAGAGTATTTCCGACATTGTTCTTACAATGGAAACCTCTTGGATCAATAGATATGGTGGTCTTGATGATTGCCTAGAATCTATCCTTCCTCAAAACTTTTGGTTCATGCCTTCAAATATCCAAAAAACTAGAGAATATTACGAGACCATTCTTCTTTTGACTGGTTCTGCTATAATTTCTCATACTCCTGAACCAAGAGACAAATCAAAAATTATGTTTTCAAAAATCTCAATTACAAGAGTTCTGTCTTATGAAGATTGGGGACAGAAACCTTAGGAAGAAAAGAGACTTCGTCTCTCAAAGACAGATTTTACCTGTCCAGAAAATTTTAATTATTTTGATTACCAAAATGCTTGGTATAAGGTTTTTCTCTTTAGACCTGTTACCCATTCTTGATTCATTATTTTTAATCAAAATTGTAACCCTCATTTTCCGAGTTGGTTTCAAACATGGTTCTTGTATCATGGACTTGAAGAACAAATTTTACCCAGTCTAGTTCTTCAAGGATATGAACACTTCAAAAAAGAAGCAAAACCTTTTCTAAAGCTTCAAGAAAATCTTTTGTTTCAGTTCGCGTTCAACATGAGAGTTTCCTGGATTTTCTGCTGGGATTTCTTTCAATATCAAAATTTCAAGGATGATTACTCCTGTCAGCAAATTACAAGAAGATTCAAAATTAAATGGTGGGCAAAGTTTAAAGAAACAAATTGTTGTCCAAAGGCAGTTCAAGCATGGATTCAAGAACAAAGAAATTTAGGTGTACCTAAATTTTCAAAGAAAGAACAAGAAGATCAAGCTGATTTTTTGACTGAAAAACAAAAAATCATTGCAATGTTATCAAAATGCAAAGATCCTAAAGAATTGTTAGAAATTTACGATCAAATTTTTAAACAAGGATCTTCAAAAACAAATGAATCAGACCAAGATGAAGAATCTCAATATTCTCAAGAGACTGACAATGGTGATGACTTAGTTGATCTAGGTGATGATTATACTGAGTATCTTGCTCAAGAGAAAGTTGCTCAAGCTTCAAAAAAAACTTCAAAATGACTATATGGACCCAGTTTTCTCGATGAATTTAAGAAAATATAGGGTTTACAGATCAAGAGAGATTTTGCTTAATCTCTGTCCAATTCAAAACCAGTGGTGCAAAATTTGTCAAGATTCCCATCAACTTTGTGTCACACATCAATATCCCTTTTAATAAAGAAAAAGATTATCTTTATTAAAAGAAGTCAAAAATTGGAAACTTTTTGAATAAAGTTGATGCTGCTTTTCAAGATGCTTCATTATGATGTCGTCCACTCCTTTGCTTGCTGCTTTTCAAGATGCTTCATTATGATGTCGTCCACTCCTTTGCTCAAGATTCTTTCTCCCAAATGAAAGAAATTTTAAGTCCGGACTTCATTATAAAAAGAGTTCAAGATTTCATTTCAGGGCAGAGCGAATTCAGCTAGAAAAAGTTTTATTTTTCTCTGTAATTTGTTCTCTCAAATATTTATCAATAATCATTGTAATATTTAAATCCTCTTCAATTTTCAATAAAATTATCTATTTCAATAATTTTTGTTCTTCTATTTTATCTCCTATTCCCCTGGGTCTTAAATGGTATCAGAGCCATTAGTGAAAAGAAGTGAGATTAGTTTAATCTTACATGATAGACACTGTTCAAAATAGGTGAGTCTGGTTTAATCCTGGATGTCTGCTGAATAGACGTTGGTCAGCCCTGTAAACGTTGGTCAGCCGTGTAGGTGGTCCCGTTGGGTGTTCCCGTTTGTAGGCTTGGTAAGAACCTTATTTATCCTATTTTACTATTTTTATTGTGTAATTTTATTTTGATTTCATAATTTT
>NW_019229835.1:332707-353779 GCF_002742605.1 Olea europaea var. sylvestris
TCAATTGTACATTATCTTTATCCTTTTTCATTTTTTGATGTTTCTAAATTGCGTTCTTCATTGGTTTATTGTAATATTCCTCTAGATTTTAGAATAAAAACCTCATTTTATAGCATTTTTGTAGTAAAGGTATACACTCATGACCAATACGGTGCCTTTATTAGTGTAATATTTATTTATTTATCTTTATGCGTCCTTTTTTTTAAAATTTTTACTGCTACTTATCTTCTTAATTTCACTTTTGGCAGACGTCTTCCTTATTTTGACATTCTTGTCCTATATCATGTATACTTTTGACCGCAATGCTTTCAGGAAAGAAACTTCGAAACTCATCACAATATAATATTGAGACTAGACCACCAGAGAGAAACCAAAAGAAGGGCTTGAAATATGGCAACTAAAGCAATCTAAAAGCATTCATATATTTTATGTTTATGGCGTTCCATCAATTCCATTTTTTTCCAAAGGAAAATTTATATAACATTTTACTTATATGTTCAAAATCCAATCTTCAATCTTGCTTGATATCATCCACTCCATATATTTTATGTTTATTGCATTCCATCAATTCTTTTTTTTTTCCCCAAAGGAAAATATATATAACATTTTACTTATATGTTCATAATCCAAACTTCCATCTTGCTTGATATCATCCACTCCTCAAGAGTTCAGTGAATGATTTAGGGTACAATGTTCTATTCTCTTGTAACCTGTTGGTACTCAAGTTGTAGCCTATTAACCATTTGGAAGAGTTGTGAAACTAAAAAGGTGGAACAGAAATGACAAGCAAAGAGGAAACACTGTGATTCATAATAATGCAAGCCGAAGAAATAGGAGCTTAAACTAATATCATTTAACTAATTAATCACAATCTAAGTCAACCACAGTTTCCAGAAACTTGTAACAAAAAATTCACAGAGCAACACAGATAAAATCATCATTGATCATATTAAGTTAGAGCAAAAAATGGATTTTGTTAGGTCTAAAATTGTAATTGGCATTCTATGAACAAAAATGACTTAATTGAATATGTCTAAAAGTCAAGGCTTGATGTGCAATATTGTATAGTTGTTAGGGTTTGGTTTGTGTATGGAAAGGGAGCCACCAATATTATATATATACCCTACACGCCTATAGAAAAACTGGGCTGCCTGGGAGAAATAAACGAAACACAAGCAAGCGGCAACGACACAAAAAACACGGCTGCAAGAGGAATTAAAAGGCTGGTCGACTGTTGGAATTGTGTCATACATATGCACTGAAATTAAGGCAGAAAGGAGCCGGAATTCAAGGTTACTGTGAGCTGAATTCGGTATATTTATTCACTGAAAACCGAAGCAGCTTTTGGGCAGAAATTGTATTATAAATATACACAGATTTGAGGCGGCAGCTTTAGGGCTAAATTGAACAAATACATGCGCAGCTGGAATTGGTGATTTATTATATATAAACACGCACAAGACGAGAGCAGCTGGGGAAGAAGTCAAACAAAATTGCTGGAATTAATTACATATACATGCAAGAACGTGAAGCAGAGAGGTGAGCTGAAATTGGATCATACATCGACACGAAAATTGAAGCTGCTGGTGGAATTAACAAAGTAGTGGTTGCCGAAATTTTATAATGCATACACATGGAAATTAAGGCAGTAATGGGGCTAGCTTCTGTCATTATTTATATGCATAGAAAGTGACAAAGGCATCAGCTGCTGGAAGAGATTTAGTAGGCTACCAAGTTGAATTTAATACATACATATACACCCACAGAAATTCGAAAGTGGAGGCTGTTGGAGGAAATAAAAAGACAGGCAGTTGAATTGAATTTTCTTGATCACATGCATGCAGAGACAACAAATTGGTTGGCAAAGTTATATTATTATATATACTCACTTTGGGCAGAATTTGCATGAATATATGCACAGAAATAGAGGCAGAAAAGTGCTGGAATTAAAGGCTACTGGGAGTTGAATTTGGTATATATATTCACTGAAAATTGAAGCAGATTTTGGGCTAAATTGAATAAATACATGTGCTGTTGGGAGGCGGAAATTGAGGTAGGTTTCTGGGAATATATAAAACCAATAGCAGCCATTTGTAGCTACTATGGAAAGTCAAGAGTTGGGGGTACTTTAATTATATATACATACAATTTGTTGGCAGCAAGGTTGGAAGAATGTGGGGACAAGAATTCCGGAATTAAAAAGTTAGTGGTGCTGAATTTATATATATACACGTGTGGGAAAAACATTAAGGTTCTCGAAGACAAAGTACCGTGGTTCCTTAATCCTTCGAGGAATGGACTCGCTCATTGGGGGATTGAAAGAGGTGGACGACAACAGCAGGAACTGGACAAGAACATGAGGTTCTTAGAATTCCACTTGGTGATACAATCAGTTAAAGATCAAGAGGTTGTATTGGACAGCAGATTGGGTTGCAGAAGGTGGATCGAGAAGCTAGCAAGAGACTAGTAATATCTATGGTAGTAGATCGTGAGACTAGAACAGCGAGTCTGATTGGGTACGGAGTTTGGCAGAACTTGTACTTACTGGATTGGTAAAGTGGAAACTACTGGCTTGGTCCTGGAGTTTTACCCACATTGGGGTTTTCCGTCATCAAACAACTGTGTTATTTATGTTTCTGCAATTTACTTATTTTCGGTAATTCAACGTAGGATAGTAAAGCATGTGAATTGACTTAGACACATTAATAATTGTGACTTGTTGCATTTATTAATTAATTTGTAAAATTTCGCATAAACACCTATTCACCCCCCTCTACATGTTATTTGGATCAAACTACGTTATTTCAACTTTGTTCTAGGATGTGCGTGCATTTTAAGAATTTAAAGTTCCAAAAATATTTAGTTGGAATTCGTTGTTGTCAGTACTACGATGATAATAAATTCTGTATGGTCTTTATTATATTTCAAGGTAAAATAGTATAGTGATAACAATCATTACCAGTTAAAAAGGAAAAAAATAACAAAAGAGGAAGATTGAAAGGTAGGTACAAAAGCAATTATAAAAAATTTTGAGACTTAGCATTTACGTATTCAAGTTGAGAGGACTAACTCCAGAGTCAAAAAAATACGATGGGGCGAGAAGAAAGGATTACATAATTGTAGATTGTCGACTCTAAAGCTCAATCCTGAGAAAACTTACGAATGACTTGAGCAAATCGCTACTTCAAATATATAGACATTACAGTTGCAAATTTGTAAACTGGCCTGAGTAAGTATATCTTATCCATGTGCAAAAGAACTCCATTCAAAGTCAAGGGGAGCAAATTTCAGTGCCCATAAATTTTAAATCCACCAAAGCATATAGCAACCTAACCATGAAGGTACAAAAATATCGAGTTTGCCATCAATAATTTAAGCACATGTTATCACAGCACATCCACAATGCCAGTTCACCATCCACAATGTTGTTCCATTGTGCATACTATTTGATTGTTGTGCCTTATTTAGTCAAACAAAAAATATATCTAACCCTCAATTGGGGGATAACTTACATATAGAATTAAAGCATGTGAGCATTACTTTCCACATTGGCCATAAATTAAGTTTTACCTTTCAAACTGAAAAAGGAGTTCTCACTTACCATGAGAACTCGAACAGAACTCAAGGCATTCAAAACCCAAGTTGGACATAGAAATGATCTCATCATGGCTGTCAAAGAATTGATCTTCCTCTGTTTTATCGCAACCACTCATCTTTGTTGAATTCAAGTATTAAACATACAGATACCTACATTTAAAATCAACACATACATTATTTTTGAATTTTACATCTAACCAATTTAGATTATTAAAAAAATGCTTTATAGTTTAACAAACAACCATTAATCAAACAAAACAGAACAGAGAATAATCATTAAATTATCAACCCCTCGAACAAAAATAAATATATAAAAAAACCCCAAAACACGCCCATGAAACTTAATTGTTTACATTTCAGCACACAAGAAAATGAAAAAAAATACAACACAGTACAAATCAAAATCCAAAAGCATAGATCTTGCAAGAGTCAAAACAAATGATCAAATAAATAACACAATCTTCAAATCAAAATATAAGCTCTACAAATATATTACCATGACCGATAGATTCATCATATAATTCAGAAAATTAAAAACTGCAACAAGTTTGAGTTTGGACCGGTGGTCGTCAGAATCTGGTGGTAGTGTATATAAAGGTAGTGTGGTGACGACGGTTGGGGAAGAGAACCGTGTTCATAGCGGCCTGTGTAGTTGTGACGACGACAACTGCTGCAGGTGTGCGAGAGACCGGGGAAGAGAGGCGAGCTCTTAGGGCCCGCTGTTGGTGCAATGACAACGATTGCTGTGGGAATGAAAACGATTGATTTTTTCTCTCTACCACAATCTCTCTCAACCAGGACGATTCTAGAAACCAAAAGACAATATGCTATTACTAATGGCTCCCCATCTAATACACCAATGGTTGAGCCAACCAAAAATGTAGCTTATGAGCCAACGGAAATTCTTCGCTCTCGTTTAGTGGGAAAATCTGGCTTCTAAGCCAACTAATTAGATGTGACTTGTAGCCCGCTCTTTTACTTGCAGTGACTTGTTAGTTGGAAAAACCTGGCTTTCAAGCCAATCAATGAAATATGGCTTATAAACAGTGCCATTACATCCACTCTTTTACTTGTAGTTCGATTAGATTAGATTAGAAAAGCTATGTTTCTATGTATAATTTGTGATATCTGTTGTGAGTAGCGACATCTTTAATACTTTCTTAAACCATTTCTTACTTCTTTTATATGATATACACTAAGTCGTGAACTGTGGTATAAAGCATATGAACCTTTTAAGGGATTTGTATACTTAGTCATTGTGTAACAATCGTATAATAAAATGCTACTTTTTGGTTAAGGGTATGTCACATGCTACTTTTCCACAAAATGGACGGTTAGGCTTGCCTTAAGCCAAATTTTACTTGGCCCTTCTTTTTTGAAAACAGAACTTCTCGAGTGCTAAATTTTGTGCGGACAACAGTGTAGAATGCAAAAGGCAATGATAATTAATATGTTTTAACGTGCATTGGAGATTTAATTCATATATAGTGCAAAAAAGATTTTTTTATTTTCATGTAAAGTCACATGTTCAGCTCAAGGTCTAGGATTATATATATCATTTTTGTGCATTTGGGATTACTAACCCCCTCGTCCCCTTCTCTCTAGAAGTACTATTTCAAAGAAGTGTTTATTTATCTAAAAAATGACCTTGCTACATGTACATTAAATTTTACATAATCTATTACATAATGTTACATGTCACTCTATCATGTGTCAGTTTAAAATACATTCAACTTTTTCATTCTATCTTTTCTCTCCTTATCATTTTATGTAATTATTGTAAAATTTTGTTTCGCAAGTGTACGACCTGTAACAAGTAATAGTGGACCTAAGAGTCCGATTTGTCAATCCCACAAGGACTATTTTCTAGCACTTAATTCAATTTTTCTTTAACTACTATTTGACTAAAACAAATTAAAGGTTGTAAAATCTGGGTTTTAATCTAAATTCTAGAAAATAAATGAATGTTCACACGATTGGTTGGAGAATCAAATAATGAATGGATGTTAGGGTAGAATAATTTCACCAATTGATCACCTTTACATCTCAAATTAAAACTCAATTCTAATGTAGCGCTCGGTCGAATTCTCTTATTGTATTCAATTTACCCCTCTCGAGTTCTCATTGAGTCTATTCAACTAATTAAATTTCATATCTCTATGCAAATTCAACTTAATTAAACGAGTTCTATGTCTTAGGAATTCAATTATGACCGCAATAAATGGTATAGTTATCTCTACTCGTTATACCAATATACTGAATTTTACTACATGGTCTAAATCCTAAACTCAAATATCTATTTGTAAAAAATTCATAAAAATCATCAAATTATTGATCAAATAATTTAATGCATTCAATTCATAACAAAATCAACTCATGGAAGAATTAAAAAATGAAAGTCTTAATAAGAGAATGTAAAAGATCTCAATTGGTTACATTATTCCCCCTAACAATGAATTTAGCTACTCATAATATAAGAAGAAAAGTAGGAAATTGTCTTAAAATACATCACCGAGTTTGTAATAAAGATGTAGAAGAAAAAGTAGAATTCTTACACCAAAATCTCCTTCCTCTTCCAATGAATGCTTCTAATCTCCAATTGCTTGGTGTTAATCTTCTTGAATTTCTCTTTTGAATCTCCCTTCTTGTTATCTTCTCTCCAATATGTCAAGAACGTGGTTTGATCCCACAGATTTTTAGTGTGCGGCTCCCCCCTAATTTAGGTCTTCAATTGTATATTTATAATGTCTTGGAGATTAGAGAAAGATTTGGAGATGAGTTGGGCCGAGAAAGAATGGTAAAAACCCAAAAAAATTACTCCCGCAAGGCGGTGCCTGGGCGCTGCGATTTGGGCACCTGGGCATTAACTTTCTATCAAAATTTCAGTATCATGGCACCTGGGCGCTGAGGACTACTTCGGTTGCACTGCACAACTTTTAGTATTTTTATCATAATTCTTTCTCTCGATATTCGATTGAGGCGATTCAAGATGCGTTGGAAATGTAACTCAAAGGGCTACAAATTTGCTTCAGATATTATTTTCCAATTCGATCATTTGCTATGTCAAAAAATGAGTCTCAATATGAGGCTAAAATCCTTGTGCAAAACTTTTTGGTTGGAAAATAATTTATGATCATATCTTCACTAAATTTGATCCCTTTGACACCTTCCTTCATCCAATTGGCTTCTAGAACTCTCGGATCTTCATTTCAAGTTTCAACACAACTTTTGATTAATTGCATTTTAATCCTCGAACTTTGGATCTCTTACATTTTGGTTATTTCATCCAATTTCGCTAGCTTTTGCCTATTTCCTTCCTTTGATCTCTTTTAGCTCTTGTTTTATTCACTTCCATCAATCTACAAAATAACACCAAAATCACTTGTTCGTATTTCTAAAATACTCTCCAAGATAGCAAAATCATGAAATTAATAACATAATATAATGAGTGTAAATCACTCATCAAACACCCCCACTTAATCTTTTGCTTATCCTCGAGCAAACACCAAAACCCATAAAATAATTAATGGACACACAAGCACAACTAAGACAAACAAAATCACTTAAAATAAATTTCGCTAGATAGCTTGCCTTCATATCTCAGGATTAAAAACATAACTTCGATTCCATGAACTACTTCAAAACTATAATGCAAAAGCTAAATTCTCACCTATTCAATGCAAAATGGGTGTGTGTGTGTGTGTGTGGAGAGAGTCAAGTGCAACGCTGTACAATAATAAGTTGACCCAATTCTCGACCTTAGAAGTTAAATTTTTCCTTACTTTGCTCGTGGGATTCACACACCGCCAAACTTATTTTCTTTTCTCTTTTCAAGGGTGTAACCTAATGTTAAATTTTCAATACTAATTTCTTACACCACTCAAGTTTGGTTAGATTTTACCGATTGTAGTCCCATGTGTCAACAAATGAGGATTCTTCTTATTTTTGACTGCTTCAACCTCTAGGAATCAACCAAGTTACTAACCCCTTATCAAAGGTCTAATCCTCTAAAACAAGTGTTCGGGGCTTAATCAAGATATTTTATAGCTATTTTTTTCCTCTTTTTTTAATTTTTTTATATATATCTTTATTCTTTAATTACTCTTTGTGCGGACGTCTCTCCCTTAAACTTTCTAAATGACCCCTGTAGCGAGTTTTAGATCGATGACTCTCAAATCCGATGACTTTAGGGCACCAGGTTTTAAATCCTTACAGGCTTAATCACTCGAGTCATAAAAGTTACGAAGAGACGATTCACAATGAGATTATTAAAGTTGTCCTCATTGGGATCTTTTTTTTATGCGGTGATTAGTGCAATGCCCCTTATTAAACACCTATTCTTGAAAATCGACCTCTAACTTAAGGTTTTCACCCAATTTTCATACTATTGGTCTCAGACAATTCACACAAAAATTAACACACACGAAATCCACATTTATCTCCAAATTTCCCTACAGCAGTGCAATCATCCAAACGTCCTAAGTTTGGTTTAAGTGTATTGCGATGTTTAATGGTTGTTTGGATTTAGCATCTAAGTTCTTTATTTCAACCTATAAACGTGGATCAACCTCCTCATGCACAACGCTACAATCAACTCAAGTGTAAAAAATAATTTTCGTTTCACATGAATAAGCAAAAATCTAATTCAAACACATAACTCGTCCACAATTCATAAATCAACGCATGTTCTCAATTACACATATCAATACCGACAAGGTTATCTAACACATACAAGCTTGCAAAAACACGAAATGAAATTTTTTCTTTCTTTTTTTTTTGAATAAAAACACAAATACATAAAACAAGCAAATCACATATAAGCATACGAGAAACTCAACAATGTAAGCAAATGATGTCACTCAACATTGTCCTCAATGTGAAATTTAAAGGAAAAGGAGGAGGACTTCCTTGAAATGTCAGTATTTCCTATGATGTTGTGGTGTCTTGGTGTTGCATTTGATCGACTCTTCTTTTACATTTTCCTCCAAACTTGAGATTTGTCCCATTTCCTCCATGTCCATGTTGGTTTGAGTGTTCCTCAATGTCATGTTCCTGAAAAATTAAATTTGAAAAATTAAACTCATGGAACAAGGATTACTTAGCTCAAACATCTAATAACCAACTTAATTACTCCAAGACCTATGGGTAGAAGAGGTATGGGTGATGATTCATAAATAAACTATAAATTAAACTATCTTAGAACTTTGAAAATAAAATAAAAGCTTGAGTTGCCTCCCAAGAAGCGCTTCTTTTAAGTCATTAGCTTGACTTCTGCCGCTGATTTATCGTGGTGGTTCAAACCAAGTTATTCCATCACTGTATTTTATGCAATTTTCATTGATGCAGTCATTTTTTGCTCTCCAAATTTTGATTTGTCCATTCTTATCTTCACCAAGAAGTTCTCCAAAAAAAAAAAAATTCTGATAGCTTCGTTGATCAGGTAACTCTTTTTCATTAATTCTACTGCAATCATTTTTATTGGGAGGTTTCTCATATTGGATGTAAATATTGAATATCTCCTGCTTGTCCTCCACCCTCAAGATTAGTTCTCCCTTCTCCATGTCAATAAGGGTTCATCCCGTTACGAAGAATGGTCTACCCAATATAATTGGAATGTCTCGATCTTCTGGTATATCCAATACAATGAAATCCACAGAAAATATTAAATTTCCTATTTTTACGAGTACATCCTCAACATTGTCCTGTGGCTTTGTGATTGTTCTATCGGCTAGTTGTAGCGTTATTGATGTTGAGTTGACTTCACCTAGACCCAATTTCCTGTAAGTAGAATACAACATTAGATTGATACTAGCACCAGTGTCACACAATGCACTAATTGAATAGGAATTTCCAATTGAAATTGGTAAACTAAAACTCTCTGGATCTTTCAATTTAGGAGGAAATTTTCTCTGGACTCTTGCACTATGTTCCTCAGTTAATGCCACCGTTTCAAACTCTGGAAGCTTTCTTTTCTTTGTCAACATCTCTTTCAAAAATTTCGTATAACTTAGAATTTGTAGTATCGCATCAATGAACGGAACATTGATCTGGAGTTTCTTGAGAACATCGAGATATTTTTTATAATATGTGTCTTGTTTGTTCTTCTTGAGTTTTTGAGGAAAGGAAATGAGAGGCATGTAAGTTTTGTCCGGACTTGGTGCTTTGGCAACTGATGTTTCTGTACTTTCTCCATTTTCAGTTGCGTTTGGTACAGATTTTTCTACCCTTGTAGCTTCATCAATCACTTCTTTGTCATCTTTTCTTTTGGCTCTCTCTGTAGTGATCTTTGGCGCTTGTACCTCGCTCTTTGTATTTATGACATGAATATTTTACTCTATCGACTTCTTTCGAAGTCTTTGGGAAAACGAAAGTGGAGGTACATATGCTTTAACTTTTACGGGGGCCCTGGGTGGATCGTTCTCCACTACTTTAATTGTCATCAACTGTTCCATAGGATTTATCATGGTATTGCCTGGCAATGTCCCTTGTGGAGGTTCTGCAAATTGTTGTGCTATCTGACCAATTTGTGTCTCCAGTTTCTTGATGGATGCTAATTGATTTTGAAAGTTTGTGTCAATTTGTTGGAACACTTTATCCGTCTTTTGCACATATTGTTGAAACATCTCCCCCAAACTTGGTCTTCTTTCTTGCTGGAAATTATTACCATATGAGTTGAAATTACGAGAGTTATTTTGAATAAAGTTTACTTGTTCCTCTGAAGAAGTGAGCATCATGCAGCTCTCTGTAGCGTGATTTCTCCCACAATTCTCACATGCTGAACTGGCCATCATTGCATTTGCTCCATGTGTTTGCAATTTTACAAGTAATTCTACCTGTTTTGTTAAAGTTGCTATCTGTGCATTAGTAGATGTTGTGATGTCTAATTCACACAATCCTGATGCCTTTGGTGGTATCACTCTTTCTAATGAGAACATTGAATGTGTGGTGGCAATTAACTCAAATAGGTCCATGGTTTGTTGCACTGATTTCCCTAATATCCACTAGCAGAGGCATCAACTTGAGATTTTGACAATAGTGTAAGTCCGGTGTAGAAGTACTGCACTTGGTTTCCTTGAGTGATTCTATGGTTTGGACATTTTCTCATTAGCTCATTAAATTATTCCATACCTCATGATAGCTTTCTCCCTCTTTCTGTTGAAAAGTTTGAATTTTCAATATGATTTTAGCTACTCTGGCCGGTGGAAAGAATTTGTTGCAGAATTTCCTAGTCAGTTCTTCCCATGTAGTAATGCTGGCATGAGGCTCCATATCTAACCACTCCAATGCAGCATCTCTCAATGTAAATGGAAATAGTTGTAATTTAATAGCATCTTCATTGACCCCTGGAGTATGGAAGTTCAGACAATTTTTGAGAAATCTGGAGATATGTGTGTTCGGATTCTCTTGAGGTAGCCCGTAGAATTGCAGAGTGTTGCTCATTAAGTTAATCCAATCTAGTCTGATCTGAAAATTATTCACCCCAAAATCTAGGTACACAATACTGGAGCCCATGGGTACTACTATAGGTGTTAGGAACATTGATACTGACAAATCACCTTCATTTATTTCCCCTCGCTCATGCTGCTGTTCCGGTGGTGCCACCACTCTTGCGGCCATTTGTCCAATCGACTGAATAGAGATATGAATTTGTTGATTGTCAGTCATTTGATGTTGCTGTTTTTGTTTGTGTTTTTTGTGTCTTCGTCTGAAGGTACGTTCTATCTCCGAATCAAACGATTCAAGATCGTCGCCTTCGGCACGGAGCATACAACGAACACAATTTTCTATAAATAAAAGAAAAATAAACAAATAAAATAACAATTAATAAAGAAATAAATTAAGTCTAAAAGAAATAATCCCCGGCAACGGCGCCAAAAACTTGTTGTAAAATTTTGTTTCGCAAGTGTACGACCCGTAACAAATAATAATGGACCTAAGAGTCCGATTTGTCGATCCCACCAGGACTATTTTCTAGCACTTAATTCAATTTTTCTTTAACTACTATTTGACTAAAACAAATTAAAGGTTGTAAAATCTGGATTTTAATCTAAATTCTAGAAAATAAATGAATGTTCACACGATTGATTGGAGAATCAAATAACGAATGAATGTTAGGGTAGAATAACTTCACCAATTGATCACCTTTACATCTCAAATTAAAACTCAATTCTAATGTAGCGCTCGGTCGAATTCTCCTATTGTATTCTTATCCCTCTCGAGTTCTCATTGAACCTGTTCAACTAATTAAATTTCATATCTCTATGCAAATTCTACTTAGTTAAACGAGCTCTATGTCTTAGGAATTCAATTATGACCGCAATAAATGGTATAAGTATCTCTACTCGTTATACCAATGTGCTGAATTTTACTACATGGTCTAAATCCTAAACTCATATTTCTATTTGTAAAGAATTCACAAAAATCATCAAATTATTGATTAGATAATTTAATGCATTCAACTCATAGCAAAATCAACACATGGAAGAATTAAAAACTGAAAGTCTTAATAAGAGAATGTAAAAGATCCCAATTGGTTACATTATTCCCCCTAACAATGAATTTAGCTACTCATAATACAAGAAGAAAAGTAGAAAATTGTCTTAGAATACATCATCGAGTTTGTAATGAAGATATAGAAGAAAAAGTAGAATTCTTGCACCAAGATCTCCTTCCTCTTCCAATGAATGCTTCTAATCTCCAGTTGCTTGGTATTAATCTTCTTGAATTTCTCTTTTGAATCTCCCTTCTTGTTGCCTTCTCTCCAATATGTTAAGAACGTGGCTTGATCCCACAGATTTTTAGCGTGCGGCTCCTCCCTAATTTAGGTCTTCAATTGTGTATTTATAATGTCTTGGAGATTAGGAAAAGATTTGGAGATGAGTTGGGCCGAGAAAGAATGGTAAAAACCCAAAAAAATTACTTCCGCAAGGTGGTGACTGGACGCTGCGATTTGGGCACCTGGGCGCTGACTTTCTGTCAAAATTTCAGCATCATGGTGCCTGGGCGCTGAGAACTACTTCGGTTGCACTGTACAACTTTTAGTATTTTTATCATAATTCTTTCTCCTGATATCCAATTGAGGCGATTCAAGATGCGTTGGAAAGATAACTCAAAGGGCTACAACTTTGTTTCAGATATTATTCTCCAATTTGATCGTTTGCTATGTCAAAAAATGAGTCTCAATATGAGGCTGAAAACTCGGTGCAAAACTTTTTGGTTGAAAAATGATTTATGATCATATCTTGACTAAATTTGATCCCTTTGACACCTTCCTTCATCCAATTGGCTTCTAGAACTCTCGGATCTTCATTTCAAGTTTCGACACAACTTTTGATTAATTGCATTTTAATCCTCGAACTTTGGATCTCTTATATTTTGGTCATTTCATCCAATTTCGCTAGCTTTTGCCTATTTCCTTCTTTTGACCTCTTTTAGCTCTTGTTTTCTCCACTTCCATCAATCTACAAAACAACACCAAAATCACTTGTTAGCACTTCTAAAATACTCTCCAAAATAACAAAATCATGAAATTAATGGCACAATATAATGAGTGTAAATCACTCATCAAAAGCACCAAGTCTAGACAAAGCTTACATGCCTCCCATTCCCTTTCCTCAAAAGCTCAAGAAGAACAAACAAGACACAAACTATGAAAAATTCCTCGATGTTCTCAAGAAACTCCGAATCAATGTTCTGTTCATTGATGCGATACTACAAATTCCAAACTATACAAAATTTTTGAAAGAGATGTTGACAAAGAAAAGAAAGCTTCCAGAGTTTGAAACTGTGACATTAACTGAGGAAAGTAGTGCAAGAGTCCAGAGAAAATTGCCTCCTAAATTGAAAGATCCAGGGAGTTTTATGTACCATTTTTTATGTAGAAATAGCTTAACCCTCTAAAAAGTGCATTTTAAACTACTATAGGTTCTCTAAAAAGGCACTTCAAGTCAATGACCTGATAAATTTCACTCTTGTCACTTAAATTAGGTCTTGAGCTCCTTAATAAAAAAAAAAAAAAAGAGTAATGTTATTTAGCCTTACTATGATTATTACCCCAGCCTAGGTGACCTTAACGTGGCATTAAATGATAGGTAAAATTAAATAAATTAAATAATTTCATCTATCATTTAACCTATCATCTAGCGTCATTTAAATTGGGGTTGTAACTCTAGGGAGGTTACATAGCATTAGTCTAAAAACTACTTCTACGAGAAGCTAAAAAGTTATCATTAATTAAGAAATATTAAATTTATCCAAATTATCTATAAAATAAAATGTAAATCCTAGCCCTAATAATTTCCTCGTAAACAACCTCTTCTCTTTTCTTTGTGCCAATTCACGTAATCAAATTCAAATTGAATTTATGTTATTGATTCATCTGCGTTCATTAGCTATTGTTGTTGTTGTTGTTGCCGTCGTCGTCGTCTCTTTACTTCTTTGTTTATGTGTCGCATGACGAATTGATCTTAAGTTGAACATTATAGGATTAAATTCATCAATGGCCACCCAACTTTATGCTTAATATCATGGCCACTTAATTTAATTTTTTTTCACCACGGCCATTCAGCTTTATATTATTGTTACAATGGCCTCCAAAATTTACTTTATTTCACCATAGCCACCCAATTTCATATAACGTTTCGTTGTGGCCATTGGGGTTGGACAGGTCCGATTTGGTTCTAACAAGAATTAAACCATCCCAAAATTTTTGGGTGTTTAGTAAGTGGAACCATCAGGTTCAAATTTTATTATGGAATCGTTCGGGTTCGGTTCTATTCGGTTCTCAGGTTCTGTATTATAATTAAATTTTTTAATATTCACACATAGTTTAATTAATAATATGTTCAATCTTAGTTCCTACAAAGTAACGTAGTTCAATCTTATGTGTCTTTTGCGTCTCTTTTTGTTGAATTTTTCATAGATTTGATTGTTAAAAATTACAGGAAGTGGAAGATAGCGAGCTCAAAAAAATTAAGAGAGGCGTTGTGAGTTTTAATTTGATTTCTCCAGAACGGTAGAAACGATATTATGGTACAGTAACAGATAAGTTGGCTTTTGAACTGAAAATTAGAAATAAGAAAATCATATATTTTTTTTTTATTTAAATTACTAGTTAACAAATTTATTTAGAAAAAATTAAATAATTTTGTTTATTTAAAATAAATTAATTAAAAAAATTGGGGAGATTCGATTCTTGTTCGGTTCTTTGGGTCTTGATCTAAAATCAAGAACCGAACGGAACTCGTCAGTTTCGCATTTAGATACCTGTTTCGGTATTTAACTTAAGAAAAATCGTTCGGTCCGGTTCGAGAGTTTTGTCCAGCTCTAGTGGCCACCCAACTTTTTTCCCACCATTTTCACTAATTTTAAAAGGGATAAAATGGTAACTTTGCATTGTATATATAAAATAAATTAGAAAAGCAAAAATAATTTTTTATTTAGATTTCTTTTTAAATAAATTTTTACTTTCTTTTATTTTCTAAGTAACATTTTTTAAAATAATTCTTTATTTTATTTAAAAACTTTTTTTAAATAAGTTTTTATTTTATTTTATTTTTTTAAGGAACGTTTTTTAAAATAAATTTTTATTTTTTTAAGTAACTTTTTCTTTAAATAACTTTTTAAGTAACTTTTTTTTAACATAAGTTTTTATTTTATTTTATTTTATTTTTATTTTTTTAATTTATTTTATATATATAATGTTACCGTTTTACCCATTTCAAAATTAGTAAAAAGGGTTAAAAAAAAAGTTGGATGGCTATGATGAAATGTTATATAAAATTGGGCTGCATATGAAATTGGATGTCATAGTGAAATAAAATAAAATTAGATGATCATGGTGATGCTAAATATAAAGTTGGGATGTCAAACAGTTAATTAAATTGTAACATCACTTTTTAGATTGACTACCAAATAATCAACAATTTTATAATAACAAAAGTTCTTTAAAATAAAATGTAAAATATCTCTATTGCTAAAAATCAATCTATCGCCCTCTTTACTGACTTGATGCAATATAATGGAACTGTTTTTAATTACGATGCTTTTGTAACTAAGAAGGCTTCCTTTGTCAATGTGGCTATGTTAAATTTTTTTTCACAGTCTGTTTTATTACTTGGGCAAATTACTTATACGAAAATAATATATACAGTTTACATGTAACATGAATATCTTCAAACTAAAAACTCTTTTATATTAATCAGTATAAGGATAGCCGTCCATTTGATTTGACAAAAGTAAACCTAATACAAATAATTAGTAGGTAATTAATCCATATTTGGTTCTTGAGAACTAGTAGCTGACCTAGGACGATATGTATAAATGGAAATTAGGACTCGTATATATTCCATCACTGGTTATATATATATATATATATATCTTTGAGCTGGGACCTTTGTTTCTTTAATACTTGGTATTCCATTTGCATTGTAGCAAAAGATTTAGAATCAAGTTATTTTTGAAAGCATAATTTTTATATCATCGCATGCTCAGGATGGTGTCAGTGCGAAAGAATATCCACGTGCCAATTGCTTAACAATTATAGAGAAATTAGTGTTCTTGTTTATGTATATTGTTTGATTTGACAAGATTCTTGTCTTCAAAGTTAAAGATGGGATGGGACGGGACGGGACGTGAGAGTGGCGGAGATTGAACCAACCTAATTTTTTGGGAAAATACCAAACGAACATAATGTTTGACACAAAGAATGATATCACATTCACAGTCAAGGTGTGAGTCCCGTGCGAATAAAATAATGTCGACCTCCCATGTGAGTTTATTGTGTCAACCAATGTGTCAAACTTTGTGGTAATGTAGTATAGTTGATCTTTTTGTGTAATTCTTAAATCCATCACACAAAAAGTCCAACACACGAAAAAGCTCTTTTGCACAGTGGGATTATTTAAGATTGAAGAGTTACCCAACCGTCGTAAATCATCTTATTTTTCGCAAAAGTCCTAAAACCCCTTCTTTTTTTTTGAAAGTTAAAGCTGCAAGTGAAATCAAAATTTCCACATTTAACTCATAACTCATATGCTTAATATAACACTGAAAAGAAAATCAACTGCAAGATTTATAATTGATATTGTACTAGTTATATATTTTGATATAAATAACTTCATCTTTTTGCATTGAGTACATGTTGATGGGTCGTTTGTGCAACAAGCAATATGCTTACTTAGTACTTGAGAGTTAACTATTTAAAAATAGTTATTAAACTAGGACTTACAACTTTAATTCAGTTTTTTAATTATTATTACTTGCTTTAAGTACTGTTAAAAGTTTATTTGTCTTTCTAGGGTTTTGTTAAAGATTTAGAGAATTTCCAGTTGTACTTATAAGTAGTTGTTAAATATTGCTGTGGGTTTTTATGGAACTTTGCATATGCCATGGCTGAAGATATTATTATTTATGCTTAATTTTGTTTAATAGTTTTGGATATTTTTAAATGATTTTACTTGTAATAAAAAATTGATTTTCTTGTACTGCTCCTCTCTCGGGTGTAGGCAATTTGTAGAGTTACTTATCTTGTCAAACTTGCCTTTAGGAGCATAGCTCAGTTGTGCAAAAGACAAGAGTGAAGTTATCTCACGCATTGCTGGCAACCGTAGTGTGGAGATTCGATTCCTAAGACATGAAATTGAACTCCTTGTAGACAAGCAGCTCTTGTTTCTTGGCTTGCTGGAGCACATTATATATATATCTTGTCAAACTTAACTTTTAAAGATATTTTTAAAACTAACAAAATTTTATTTGTCTAAGAAGTAAATGGTCAAACGTGCTTAATTTTAAGGATGCAAATATGACGAAGCCAAAAGGGTAAAGAAAAATGTTACCAAGCACTAGTAATATATATTAAACAAGGCAATAGATAGAATTATTAGAAGTGTAAGACAGGAAGGCAGAAAGTGGTAATGAAAAAGCAGCTCCAACATGGGCAGCTCATTGGTTCGACAACAGTTGGATTTGCACATGACGAGCAATAGCATGCTGACCAGAATCTAAACTGTTGTATACTTAAAAGAAGAAGAACCAAGTGAGACTGGATGCATCCGTGTACCCTGTACATCTCCAAGTGATCTCTATCCAATCACGTGCTGCCAAGTAATAGTTTGCGGGTATTATTTTCCTTTCAAGAGTCAAAAAGTTATGCGTTTTCTTTAGTTAACAAAATCCATCTACTTTAAAGGTCATTTGCGCACAATGTTATATGCAGAATCTGAAAAAATATTTTGAGTGATGTGTAAAGCCCTAAAGGCGTGGTGGGTTCCAACCATGGTGCTAGTTTGGATATTAAAATCAAGGAAGAGAATTTGAGGATGTATATATAAGGTTGCAACCTCCATATCCTAGAAAGTTATCTGTGTTTTAAGGGGGTTTTTGAGGAGGGAAAGGGTGCAACGACCTCGAAGCTAGTTCAAACTAGTGGGAGGTTGTCTGCAAGGCAGCAAACTTAGTTAAAAGCTAATTACAGTATACGAGTAGAGACATTATCAATGGCTCGTGGAAAGATTCAGATGAAGAGAATTGAGAATCCGGTGCATAGGCAGGTGACTTTCTGCAAGCGCCGTGCAGGGCTCCTCAAGAAGGCTAAGGAGCTCTCCGTTCTGTGCGATGCTGAAATTGGAGTTTTCATTTTCTCCGCCCACGGAAAGCTCTATGAACAAGCCAGCAAAGGGTACTTCAAATTTTCATTAATACTGCTATCATTTTTTTCATTGTAACTAATCTTTTTAATTTTCCTCTTATATCATGAAGAACCATGCAGAGTTTGATAGACAGATACATGAAATATAACCGGGGAGCTCAAGCAGAACAAGTGATCAGAGATAAGGAAGTTGTGGTAAGTAATATCTCTCTCTCTCTTCCCTTGAATCCGTTAATGGTAGGTTAAACGCGCTATTTCAAGTTTCGGAAAGTCCTCTAAGTCCATTTTTACTGTTGGGTCATCAGAGATCACAAACAAGATATCTTTCTGCAACTTGAATTGTAGAAACAGATTCAAATGTATGAATACAAATACACATACGCAAAAGGATATTACAATTTCCATGATAAAGAATCTGATGCTGCTTAAATTTTAATTATAGCTTGATGAAAATAAAGCTATAGTGCTAGAAAGCAGACAAATTTTATTTAATTCTGATCCCTACTTTTTGGAGACAAAATTCAATGGGAGTAGCTTTATCTTGCTTTATAAAATCACAAGATGTTATTCAATATTCACTCGCTAGCTAAACTTCTTTACCAATCATTTCGAAAACCTATGGTAGGTATCTCTCCTAATTGTATCTCGCAGCTACATCCACTTTTGGTTTTTTATCTACCTTCCACATTGCATATTTAAACAGAAAGGGGGGAAAATGTTGATGTGCTTGCCTAAGCTTAAAACTAACTTAAAGTTAATTTTTTAGGTAAATTTTAGTTTGTTTGAACGAGTTACTTTTTGTTTGATCCATATTATTTTTAAAATATATATTTCTTTCTATTCTTTTCAACTGCACAATCTTTAATAGAATAATATCACACGCAAACTCAAAATTTTTCTTTATTTTTTAACTACATTTTTCCATCAATATATTATTCCAAAATGCATTCTTTACCAAAAATGGTGCGTAAACAGACNGGTTAGCCTATATATTGAGATGACACCTAATTATTTTCGATTGCAGTATGGTCTTTCATTCTATTAGGAAATTCCCCTTATTACGGAGAATATTTTGATAGGGAAGGTCAGCAATATTCATTCAATTACATTACAATTTTTTTTTTTTTTAATATTCATTCAATTACATTCCTTTTTTTTTAATTTTTTTTTTAAGTCCATAGTGTCACTAATATATTTTTAGGAAATTTACAAAATACACCCTTCGGATAGAGTGTATTTATGCTTTACATACCACATTTTACATCATTGTAAACTTTTGCTATAAAATTTACAAATTTACCATTAAAACTAGACCAAAATACCAATATTCAAAAACTATAAAATTTACAAATTTCTCTATAATTTATTGAAAAATTAAAAAAATTCTTTCATGTCAAAGGAGGGAATACTGAAGGAAGCGAACAAGTATCTACAAGATAAGGTACGTAATGCAAAATTAGTACGACACATTCATTTTGAATATTCAAATATAATTGAAAAAAAAAACTGTAATTTGGATTTTCTCATTTATTATTTGATTATTAATTTGTTTATTCGTAATTAACAATTATTCACAATAGTTTTTGATATTATATATTTTGCAGATGGATGAGCAATATGGGATTGATAGCATGGCACAAATGCTTAGTAACACTGAATACCCACTAATGACTAACAATCAGTTCCCTCTAACCATACAAAATGAAATATATCAGTTCTAATATTTGCTCTATTAATTTATGAGTGTATGAGTGTTGTAATAAAAGAATATTTGGGTGTCATATATATTGAGATGTTGAGAGTGTTGGAATAATTTCAAGTATGGGCTTCACATTCGATTGTGAATTTTACAGGTTAGATGTATGGCTCACAATGATATTATAAGTATGCCAATTATGTTAAGTAATCAATTTGGACTGTTTTACACCTTACGGGTTTTATTTGATATAATGTGGTAATTTCGAGTATGTGGGTCGAAATTATGCGTAAACCCTAATTAGGGTTTAAGTTGATAATGGAACGACTAAATAAATTTCTATATAAAGGTCCCCTCTCCTCATCATATGGTTTTATTGGCTTACCCCGTTGATGGCCACACTTTTGTGAGGAGTAAGGAGGGAAATATCTGACTACTATTATTCATATCAGCAATGGCTTCCGCATGTATGAATTCGATTTATCAATTTATAATTATATGATTTTTGATTCTTAGCATGATTAAAAATTTAATTTCAACAATTGGTATCAGAGTCTACATGCTAAGATTAGTATCCTTCGTAAAAATAAAATAAAATTAATAAAGTTCTTTTCAATTTTCTGACCTAATCATTCTAAAATTTCTAATGGTTGACCAACTGTGAAATTTAAGTCATCTAATTCTGTCTTCTTCTAGTCCCCAATTCAAGTTTCTATCATCCATATAATAGTTAAGTCTCTTCTGCTGCAAAGTTTCTAAAAAAAAAAAAGAGTTCTTCCCACTAATGCGAGGGCAGAACCAACATCTAATAATAATAATAATAAATCTTTATGAAAAACCTCTATTGAAGCCAATCTTCTCTCTCTGAATTATGAATCTTACTTTGTTAGTAGCAACAATGGCTTCTCACTTCCTTCTAACGACCCGAATTAGGTTGGCATCCCCATGTGCGAACCGTTTCCTTCCTCCTACTCGCATGCTTTCCTTAATAAATTGTCATCCTAATTTTCACAATTTCTTTTTAATAGTAATTTGGTGCTGCTTGAAATAGGATTTGTGGATTGTTAAAATTAGGATTGAATTTGTGTGTGGGTATTTATTATATATGGTTTACTGTTATGTTCTATGCACA